>NC_133620.1:288478873-288607627 GCF_048593235.1 Sminthopsis crassicaudata
AATAAGATCAAAAAGGGAAAAAACACAAGAAAGAAAAACAAATAACAACAACATGACAAAAAATATTTTGCTTTGTTCCACATTCAATCTTCATAGCTCTATCTCTGAATGTGGATGGCACTTTCCATCATGAATATATTGGAATTACCTTGAATCAGATGGTGATATTTCTTTTTGTGTGTGATAATGCTTCAATACAATTTATTGATAAAAATTAAGAATATTTTGAAGAAATATGTGAAGAAGAAAATGGCCAGTATCTTTGCCAATAAAAACCCAAATGGAATCATGAAGAATTGTATCTGATGGAAATGACTGAACAACAACAAGGAATTTTGTAAGATGGGATTTGCTATCTTTCAGCCTATGAAATATCACGAGTGTCTCTATATAATTCTATCCCCCATTATATGCTACAAAATATTATTTAAGTATGAACTTATAGACTATAGAAATTTGTTGCTCCACTTCTACATTTTATCGCACAATCTCCATTGATTACAAAGTTCAGGCTCAACTGTATATAATTTCTGGTGGCAATGACTTGATCCTAAATTTACATTCTAATATCTTCCATTCTATAAATTCTCATGATTCTGCCAAATTTGTCTGATACTTTGTTGATATGGCGGGAGTTGAGTTCATGGGGACATTGCCTATTGAGAGTCCTTTGGTCTCTCTCTTGGAGTCTTGCCACTTCTTAGGTTCCATCTTATATTTGGCAAATCTCATGGCACATGCCTGTTGTTACTATTGTTTGGTGAAATGATGTCTACAGACTCCAAAAGTATTTCTGTAGATTTCATCTACAGATGCTTCCAGATGGTGCAGTAGCTATGGACCGAGGCCAGAATCTAGGAAATCTGAATTAAATTCCAGCCTCAGACACTTACTAGCTGTGCACTTAACTTAGTTTGCCTCAGTTTCCTCATCTATAAAATGAAGATAAAAGTACCAGATGGTGATATTTCTTGATGGTGCTTCCTGATTGAGTGAGTAGAAGAGGAGTAAGGCCAGAGGAGATAGGAGATCTTAGAGCCCTGGATTTGAAACTAGAAGGAAACTTAGAAGTCATCTAGTCTAACCTCTTCGTTTTTTCAGAGAGTGACTTGCCCAAGATCACTAGGTAGTAAGGGACAGAAATAGAATTCAAATCTATACCTTCCTCTGGGGAGCTGGATCTTGCAGGTAACATGATGTCTGTAAAAGGGTAAGAGTGAGGATCTGACAACCACAGGGTGTCAGGAGAGCTGATGTTGTCAATTTACTTAATTTTTCTAAATCTCAGCTTCCTCAGTTCTCAAATGGGAATAATCATTGTTGCACTGCCTGCATGATGGCTACTGTAAGGATCAAATGAGGTCACAACTGTAAACTGCTTTTATTTTATTTCTTAAGCAATATAATTGATGCCTTTATATTAAGTAATATATAAATGTCAACTCATTATTACTGTTGTTTTTGTTGTTGTTAGAGTTATTTTCCCTGCTAGCTAGACTCCTGAGGTCAGGACCTTTAAATCTATATTCACTTCTCCCTTCTTTAATCAGCATCCTCTGGTGAAGGTGAAGTTCCATCCCCTCCACGCCTTGGTCTCAGGACCACGACTCCACATTGGGAAACATTGGCCAGAATACACGGCCTCCTTTTATCCTTTCTCTCCTCAGCCATGGTGCATTTCCTTTTCCAATGGATTGTCTGTGTCTTCCACAGCCAGTTTGGGTCCTCTCACTGCCCAATGACCCTGAAGCCGCTGAGCTCCCTCCCCTGCCTTTCCTGAGCCAGACAGGGTACCTGCCCAGCCCTTATCCCCCTAACAGGCTTAGCAGCTCCTGCTGAGGGAACGGGACTTTGGGGATGAAGCTGAAATCCTTACTCTCCTATCCTTCACAGACACCTCGGTCAACCTGAGTGGAGCCATGGGCAGCGCCAGCCCCGGCCTGAGTACCCCGCCATCAGCCCGCCTCCTCTTGCCTGATACAGGGCTGCGGAACAGCTTGGAAAAGGGGTCAGGGGTTGAGAGGAGAGTCTGGAGCCCCAGCCCCCCTGCCACACCTGAGCAGGGTTTGTCGGCCTTCTACCTCTCCTATTTTGATATGCTCTACCCTGAAGAGGATACCTGGGGGGGAAAGGGTCCGGCGGACGAGGGCCCGGAGGAAGTCCCCAAGGAGCCAGAGCAGTGCCCCATCATCGACAGCCAGGCCCAGGGGGCTGGTCTAGACTATTCCCCAGGCAACCTGACCCTGGAGGAGCATTCACTGGAACAAGTACAGTCCATGGTGGTCGGGGAGGTGCTAAAAGACATCGAGACTGCCTGCAAGCTTCTCAACATCACCGCAGGTTAGGGACTGGGATGAACGGGTTTGGGGAGGCTGGGTGCTGGATATCAGACCAGGAGGGCTATTATCAGTCTCAGACGCCAGAATAAGCCTTAGGGTGCTGAAAATATGGGGGAGGAAGGGAGATTTCTTACCAAGCTTTGCTCATACCTACTGCCCCCCCCCAATACATACTTACTCCTGATAGGTAACCAGGAAGGAAACCTCATTCTCTGTCAAATTCTCTCTTTAAAAAAATCTGCGTCTCATATACACCCTGCTCTCAAGTCAAAGTCAGAGGTAAAAGGAACCTTAGAGCCTAGAATGTGAAATGTCTGAGTTTAGAGTATGGAATCTTGGGAAGGGTCATCAGAGCTATGAGAGACCTTAGAGTGTGGAACACAATGTCAGAGCTGGAACGTGCCTTAAAATATAGAATGCTGTTAAAATAAAGAATGTCAGAACTGCAAGAATGTTAGAATTGCAAGAAACTTTTAGGAACTGTCCAGTCAAACCCTCTTGCTTTTTTTTGAGGGAACAGATGGGAGATAGCTGATGTCCTCCTCCATGTGGTCCAGGAAGGGACCACTTTTTGGGGGGAATCTCCTATTCCAACTCTACTCCTGGCACACATTAGGAACTTAAAGAAACCGTGCTGGGCAAGAATTGAGTCCATTCCCTCTGTGGAACTCAGACACAATCCTCCTTCCTAATGCATTAGGTGGCCACACCCCAAAGCGGCAATACCCAGAGACTTTAGACTGGGCTAGTTAGTGCCGGAAGCTGTGCTGGTCTCTATGGTTAGATTAAGGAGATCTCAGGATAAGATTCCTGCGCTCTGTAATTTGGCAATTCCATACTATCTAAGCAGTGTGTTGTGCTTGAAAAAACACTGGTAATAGGGTCAGAAAACCTGGCTTCAAACTCCCACTTTGTTATTTACTTAGCTGTGCAATGCTGGACCTCTTTGTGTTTTCTTCCCCCTGTAAAGTGGAATAAGAACACCTGTCCTGGGAGGGGGTGTGGGGAGGGAGGTGGGGGAAGGAGGGGAGGGGTGTGAGAGGGGAAGGGAGAGGGGAGAGGGGACTGACATGTCCACAAGTCAGCGTAGGCATGCCAGCTGTTCTGCGTTCCTGCGGGATCTTTGGCAGCTCGAACAAGGTTTTGGACGGGCAGAATGCTAAGGTTCCTTTGAGCTCCAGAGACTGTGAAAACGCTCAAACCTTAATGTAGTTATATAAATGGGAGTGTGAAATGTGTCAGGCTGACAAGTTGGAATCTCCAGAGGGTCGTGTGTCTATTTGGAGAAAGAAAATGTTGGAATACGTGCTTTCTGTGTGTGGACGCGGGGCTGGATATCTTCATGCCTCTGTGTCTCCATTTCTGTCTCAATCATTTTATGCCATTCCCTTGGGCTAGCTACCGCAGAAATGAAGACAGTTCAAACAAGAAGAGCCAGACTTGCTCCCAGCTAGAGGCTCTCATTCCAATTGTGGCCACCCTTAAATTAAAGGGATGCACTCACCCCCTTGATGCTGCTCTGTCCATTACCTTCCCTGGACTTTTCCCCACTTAGTGTAGAATGATACCGTGGTGTTGGTTTTTTTTAAGTGCTTCTTTCTTAGGGATAGGGATGAAAACAAAACTTTGTAGGGCACTAGAACAAAGCCTGGGACTAAAGCCTAAGATGATCCTAATTAATCATTAATAAGAACATAAGCTCTGAGTTTAACAAACCCACCCTTCTTATACTATTAATGCCATTCCTAACATTCTTATTTTTGTTTTCATAAATGGCAATGGTTCTGTCTTTCAGTGGTAGCTGATTGTGATCTCATTTCGGGTTTTCCTGGAGTGGTTTTACCATTTCCTTTTTTAGCTCATTTTGAAGATGAGGAAAGTGAGGCAAGCAGGGTGAGGTGATTTGCCCAATGTCACAGGGCCCGTAAGTGCCTTGAATTCAAGTCTTCCAGACTTCAGTCCTGGGGCTCTATCTACTGTACCCTGTATAACAATAACTCATAATTATCTAGTGCTCTGAGGTTTACACACTGATTTATTCACTACATTCCTGTGTAGTGGGTAGTGTAAATCTTATTACCCCATATAGATAAGGAAACTGAGGCTCAAAGCTTAGAAATCTGGGCTTGAACTTGGAAGTCTTTGGTTTCAGATCCACTGTTTTGCTCAATGAGTTGCTCTGAAGGAAACACTTAGAAAATCTTAGAGAGCTAAAGTAATTCAAGTTATTATATGCATTATGATATTTGCATAGTATAAGTTATATATAATATATATAGTATTTGTAGTTTATAATTTGCATTATCCTATCCTCCCAACCAATCACCTTAGTTCTGTTTATCCCTTTCAATGCCTTGAACTTCCCACATCTGCCTAATAGTTCTAGAAGGAATCACATGGGTTTAATCTTCAACTGGGCTCTCATCATTGTATGTATGATTATTACCCTTATCTCTCTCCTCAGCTTCAAGCTTTTGTCACCAACCACCTGCCTCTTTTCATATCCTCAGTGGTTAGCATAGAGCTTGGCACACAGTAGGTGCTTCACAAATGTTTCACTGTTTCTAGCCACTCAGACTTATAGTCTCAAAGTTATCTTGGCTTTTCCCCCCTCTCACCTCCCATATAAAATCAGTTGCTAATTCCACCTCAACAACAGCATCTCTTAGATTGTTCCCTACAGACAACTTCCTAATTCAAGCCCTCATCACTTCTTGTCTGTTCTATTGTAACAGCCTTCTAATTGGTCTTCTTGCCTCCAGTCTCTTTACTTCTCTAATCCAGGCTCTCAACTACCAAAATAATAATCCTTTTAAAGTACAGGCCTAATCATGTCCCTCTCCTCCTCCTCAAAAAAAATAAAAAAAATTGTCAATGGCTGCCGATTGCCCCCAGGATAAAATGCCCATTCCCCTGTCTGACATTTTATTGATCTCATTCCAACCTATCTTTCCAAACTCATCTCACATTACCCCTCCTCATGTACTTTATGGTCCAGTCAAACTGGTTCATCTGCAGCTTCTTCCACCTCAATCTCTATGCCTTTGTCCAGATTTTCCTGGCATTTGATCCCTTCTCACCTCTCCTTCTTGGCATCCCTCATCTCCTTCAAGGTTCACGTTTTCCCTAAGACAAGACATTTCCTATCCTCCCTAGTTGTTAATACCTCCCCTAAAGTTACTTTGTAATTTTTTTGTAAATGTTTTCCTTTTGTTTTTTTTTTTTCAAAATACATGCAAAGATCATTTTATTTATTTACTTATTTTTATTAATAGCATTTTACTTTTTTTGGTGAGGCTTGGTAAGAGGATAAGTGACTTATCCAGGGTCACACAGCTAGTGTGTATTCGTAAATATTTTTCATTGACTTCTCTAGCATTTCCTTTCAACAAAGACATGTTGTTTCTTCCAGTAGAGTGTAAGCTTCTGGAGAGCTGGCACAGTTTCATTTTTGTCACTGAATTCCCAGCCCTAAATTTCCTGACTGATGTAACAAATGCTTGTTGATTAAATGCATGACCTCAAATTTAGAGCTGGGACAAGGGAAGCAAGTTAGCATTTATATACACACACACACACACACACACATATATATATTCCAGGCACCATGCTAAATGCTTTTTATGCATATTATGTCATTCGATACTAATAACAACCCCATAAGATAGCTGCTATTATTATCCCTATTTTATATTTAAGAAAAGAAGCAAGCACAAATTAAGTGATAGGGTCACATAGCTAGTAAATGTCTAAGGTTAGTTTTGAACTCAAGACTTCCTGACTCCAGACCATTCATTTGTACCAGTGAGAAAACTGGGGCAAATAGAGGTTAAATAACTTGCTCATTGTTACACAGATAATGTATCAAGCAGGTTCATATGGTTCAACAAAACTGAATTTGTCAAACCCAAATCCCATGTTCTTTTCCCCTTCTGCCATACTTTTTTCCTAGGAATTTCACAATTGTTTTGACTTTTGGGTAGGTCAGCCATCTTGTTTGGAGAACAAGATGTCTCCTGGCCAAGACTACAGTTATATCAGTCTCCTGATTTTTCTCACCACTCAAACTGGGTGCTTTCTTAGTTCCTCCCACCAACTTCCCAAACCAGTCCTCCTGGCAGTCTTCAGTCAATCCACTTTGATTATGGAAAAGGTCACCCAAAGAAATAGTCATAAGTTTGCTGGAGCACATGCTGAGCAACATATACACCTAAACAGAGTTGGGACAAGCTATTTCTATGCCCTGGGCAAGGTTTGAAGTTTGCTCCCTGCTGCTAATTGCTTTTTATTGATAGCTTTGAACCTTTTCCATTAACACATGTGTCTTAACCTTTCATAGAATAAAAGCCATGCAGTCATAGAAAATAGGATTTTCTAATGCTAAAATATGTGCATGTTTAGGAAGGAATGGGAAAATGTCCTTTTTGCATCCTTTCCATCCTGCTTTCAAGACCTGTTTCCTTTATGGCTCAGTGGAAAGTGGATTATACTTAAAAGTAAAAAAGAAAAAAAAAAAGGCTCAAATCTTAGTTGTGTCACTGACTAATTGTTTGTCCTTGGGCAAAGCCTTAACATCTGCAAAATGAAGATACTAATATTGTGTTATTTATTTCTTTGTAAGGAATGTATTACTCATGCATACTCATGCATAATTTGCATGTTAAATGTATCAATCAATTAATCAAAAATATTTGTTAAGTGCTTACTATGTGCCAGGCTCTGGATTGAGTTCTGGAAATATAAGGAAAAGCAAACCTAATTCCCATCCTCAGTTTATAATTTAATGGGGAAGACAACTTGTAAGTAAGTAGATATGTATAAGATAAATGGAATGTGGTATAAAGGATAATTTGAGAGAGGAAAGCATGCTGAGGAGACTGGGAAAGACAGTTCTTTGTAAACTTTCAAGTACCCTGTAAATGTGAGTTTTATCATACCCTAGACCTGACTCTAATCATATTTACATACCATCCTGAAATCCTCAAGGAGGTGGGGTGGGGAGGTAAATTGGACTCTGTTGACCCTCCCCTCCTTCTAGATTCTCTTTCTTTGTCTCATATGACACTGCTCTCTTTATTCTCTTCTTATCTACAAAACAATTTCTTCATCAGTCAGTCAGTCAATAAATGCCCTGCTATGTACTACTTTGCTAAATTGCCAACAATAAGAAGAAAAGCAAAAAACAGTCCTAGTTTTTTAAGAAACACATAGTTTGATGAGGGAGACAATATGCAAACAACTATGCATGAACAAACTTTAAACAGGTTAAATAGGGCATAATCAACAGAGTAAAGGCATTAGCCTTTAAAAAAATTTTTAAATTAATATTTTATTTTTCCTCAATTACATGTAAAAACATTTTTAACATTTATTTTTAAAATTTTTTGAGCTCTAAATTCTCTTCCTCCTTCTCTCTCTCATGAAGATGGCAAACAATTTGATATGTCATAATGTGTAGTCATGCAAAATATAATTCCATGTTAGTCATGTCGTGAAAGAAAATACAAACCAAAAAACCCAAGCAAAGTTTAAAAAAGTAAGCTTCAATCTGCATTTGGACTCCATCAATTCTTTCTCTGGAGGTGTATAACATTTTTTCATCATGTCCTTCGGAATTGTCTTGTACCATTGTATTGCTGAGAATAGTAAAATCATTCACAGTTGATCATCATAAAATATTGCTATTACTGTTTACCATATTCTGGTTCTGCTTTTTCACTTTGCACCAATTCATATAAATCTGTCTAGGTTTTTCTAAGAGCATGCTACTCATCATTTCTTTTAGCACAATAATATTCTATCACTATCAAATACAAAAACTTGTTTAGCCATTCCTCGATTGATGGACATCCTCTCAATTTCCAGTTCTTTGTCACCACTAAAGTAGCTGCTATAGATATATTGTACATATAGGTCTTTTTCTTCTTTTTAAAAAAATCTCTTAAAGTCTTTAAAGTTTGGTAGGAATTACCTGAATTTGCACTCTGATAAAACAGGCTTTTAGAAATCATGATTAGTTCCATGCTACTAGACTTTAGGACACAGTGCTCACCTGCTGCCACCTAAAAAAAAAAGTAGCAGTATTGCTTGGTCAAAGGATATATATGCTTTTTATAGTTGAAAGGAAGCAGCATTAAGAGGAATCTGGAAAGATTTCTTAGGAAAAGCATTTTTGTTTAGAGAAAGCCTTCTTGCAGAAGGTCCTTGGAGAGATTTGAAAGAAGCCTGGAAGTGGAGTTAAAGAGGGAAAAAATTCCAGAAATGGAGATAGTCAGTGAAAATATCCAGAGTCAGGAGATCAATTTTCCAAGAGTTTGGTGTCACTTGGTCAGAGTAAGTGATGGTGGCGAGTAAGAAAACTGGAAAGAGTGTGATAATCAACTATGATTGGCTTAGTTCTTCTCAATAATCCAACTATCCAAGACAAGTACAAAGGACTCAAAAAGGAAAATGCTATCCATAATTAGATTTTTTAAAAACTGTCTTATTCTTTCTCATGTTTTTTTCTTTTTTGATCCTTTTCTTCTTTCACAACTATGACTAATATGGAAATTATCTTTTATAAGATAGCATATGTATAAATTATATCAAACAGTCTATCATCTTTGGAAGAGGGGAGGAAAAGGAGGGAGAAAAAACCCTCAAAACCTTGTAAAAATGAATGATAAAAATTTTCTTGACATGTAACTGGGGAAAAATTAAAAAAAGAAAAGCAGAAGGCAGCCCATTTATGAAAGAATTTGAGTGCCAGATAGAAGATTTTATATTTCTTATACAATTTAAAAAAATTATTTAAAATGAAATGAAAAATAATAGAAAAATAGAAAAAATAAAAGAAAAGTTAAAAAACAAACCCCCCAAATTGTCATGTGCTCAACAGAACATCAGGGAGGATTCAAAATATGTAATAATAAATTTCCATTTCAAGAAAGCATATATAATAATGAGGATTTTATAGTTGATCCTGAAAATCATAGGAAACCACTGGAGTTTATTGAGTAAGGGGTCAGACAGGTAAAGAATTGAATTTCAAGAGGAGAGGAATCAAGAGTAGGTTGGGAGTATGGACGACTGGGAAGACAGTAATAGGAAAGTTAGAAAGAAGAGAGGGTTTTGGGGGAGAGAGAATGAGTTTAATTTTGGACATGTGGAGTTTAAGATGTCTATGGACTATCAAATCTGATACGTTTTATAGACTGTTGGAGATATGTCTGGAGTTCATTGGAGACATTAGGGCTGGATAAATAAATCTGAGAATCATCAACATAGAAAGAGATAATATTGGTAGAGACTGAATCTATATAAACTGTACCTAGAATGGGTTTGTAGTAAATGGCGTACCAGGCCTGAAGACTCATCTTCCTTGTTCAAATCTGGTCTCAGGAACTTACTAGCTAAGTGACCATGGGCAAGTCATTTTGCTCTATTTGCCTCAGTTTAACTCATATGTCAAATGAGCTAGAGAAGAAAATGACAAACAACTCCAGTATCTTTGCCAAGGAAATGCCTAATGAGGTTACAAAGAGTCAGAGATACCTGAAAAAAGATTGAACAACAGTGTAGGTTTTGGCTTCTCTCTGAATCCTTTTGAGCTCCCTGCTTCTGAGAGGTCTCCTCCCTTATGTTTTATGAATGCTCTCTGTCTGATCCTTACCTCTCTCAAACTTTACTTTGTATACTAACTATTTGTTTACATGTTGAAGGGAGGGAAAGGAAACGGAAAAGGAAGGAGAAGAGGAGAGGAAGGGGGAGGAGGGAGAGGGAAGGGGGAGGAGGGGGAAGGGGAAGGGAGAGGAGGAGGAAGAGGAAGGGAGAGGAGGAGGAAGAGGAAGGGAAGTACTTCTGTCTTCGAGTTCATTGAGAAGTGAGGTAACTTGCCTGGTGTTACATAGCTAATAAGTGTTAAAAGTAAGATTTGCACTCTGGGCCTCTTTCCACAAGGACTCTCTCCAATATTGCCTTTCCCGAGAGGATGTAACAGGTCTAAATAAATGTTGGTTGAAATGAATTAGGCTCAGTGTTACACAATAATGCTATAAAAAAGACTAGGAGTCCCTGAGCCTTGGGCCCCCTGACCTGTTCTTATCTAAAGTTCCCATCTGCACTAGTAATGTCCCTAACCACTGTGCCTCAGCCCCTCCCTGCCCTGGGAACAAAGCAGCCCCCACTAGGCTCTGGACCATCTGCATATGGGCCTCTGCTCCTCCCTTATTTCCTCCATTCTCCAGGGAGGTCTCTAGTAGTTGAGGGTGGAGGGAGGCCCCCAAAACTCTCCTATCCCTGGAGACAAGCAGCTGAATTCTCTTCTCCCTCCCCCACCCCAGACCTCAGTTATATCCTCTTTTTCCCCCTTAAGGTCCCCCCCCCCAATTTGGTCCCTCAAATCCCAGTCAGTTGGGAAGTCCTTGGATTCTTCTCCTCCTGCTCCTTACCCCAGGTGTTCCCAGGGAGGTGCCACTGTTCCCTGAACAATGGAGACAGGAACAAATTGCTTTGACACGGGCAAGAAAATGGTCTGATTAAATGAGGCAGGTCATCGGACCCTGGGCACCGGGCCCTTGGGGTTGTCAGGGTGTTTATTAGGAGTTCCTCATTGTGTGCCTGCTGTTCCTGCCCCCATTGCCCACTGGCCTTGCCAGCCAAACTGGGTGTCTAGAATGGGGGAGGGCAGGGGAGAAGAGGAGGGGAAAGAAGCCCAGAAAGGCCCTCTGTTGCCAGGCTGGCTGGGCATCTCACAGAACCTCAGAGTTGGAAGGGAAGTCGATTTTGATCTAGTCCAACCTGTTCCTTTCTGGCATATCCTTGGCTCCTCTAGGCTCTGTGAGATGAACCCAGGAGAGGGGAATGCCCCACCTCCTCAAGCAGCCCTTCCACCTGCCGACGACTCGGTTTGGAGTAATTCAGTATATCCTGCTGAAAGCTATCTGTACCCAAGGCAGTCCCTCCCCAAAAACACCAAAGGAGAATCAGAAACCTTGCAGCCAGTGGAGAAAAAGAGCCTTCTGAGAAGATGCCTCAACATCGCTGGCTCACAGCCAGGCTTGAGCCCTATTTCTCATTCTCATGGTGTCAACTTTGAGTGAAGAGACTGAAGGAGGGGAGAGTGGGACCGGACCAGAAACTAGGCTAGCTCAAGCACAGCTGTGACATGTATTGTTTATTTTTCAGGCCCTTCACATCCCCTACCTGCCCTTTTAAGCAATTATAGCGGAAACTGTAGAATGCTCCAGGCAAGGTGAGAACATCCTATCTAACCTTTCTCCTTACAAAGGAAGAAATTGAGGCAGAAGTTAAGTGGTCAGCCTCAAGCTACACACATATTTAGAGCAGCAGAGACAAGATTCAAATCCAGATCTCTTCACCCCAGATTCAGTATTATTTCTACAGCACCAATATTTCTATAGGAAACCAAAATTTAAGCTGTGGCTCTCAGGCACATGATCTTAGCTACTCCCCCTTTCTCTTCTAGATCAAAGAATTAAGAGTTCATATAGTATAGAGTGCTTGAACTAGATGGATGGAATGCTTGAGCTAGACTCAGGAGCACCCACTCTAGTTCAAGTTTGACCTCACTTGCTAGCCTTGTGACCCTCAGTTTACTCATCTCTAAAATCTCATCTCTAAAACCTGTCTTCCAGGGTTGTTGTGAGAATCAAATCAAAATAAAGCACCTGACACCTAGTAGACACTATGTGAAAGTTAGCTATTATTATTGGTGTGGTCCCAGGTCATATCCACATCCATTAGGATAACACACTGCACTCTCTCCTTAGGTCTTAGAAAAGACCCCCTGGAACAAAAGGAGACCAGCTGGGTTCTATTCCACTTAAGATCCCACGCCAAACCCATTGGTTTTCTTTGTTGATCATTTTTAGTCATGTCTGGCTCTTTGTGATTCCATTTGGGGTTTTCTTGGCAAAGGTAGGAGAATGGTTTGTCATTTTCTTCTCCAATTCATTTTACAGATGAGGAAACTGAGGCTATCCACTGTATCACCTAGCTGCTCCCAACTTTGATTGGCTTCCTTCATGCTGTCCTGACATTTACTTCTTGGTATTTTAAAGCTGCTGGATATTATGAATGAAGCAGAAAAGGTGTTGGCCTTGGAGCTGGAAGGTTCAAATCTTGGCTCTGTTACTTGGAGGGCCAAGGGCCCACAGTTTCCTCATTTGTAAAATGGAAGGGTTGGTTGGATTAAATGATTTCTAAGTCTCCTTTCAGTTCTAACATTCTGTGATCTCACAATCACAGTCCCCATATTGAACTAGGGTGAATCCAGTAGGATTCATCAATTCTTCCAGATTCTCTTGGCTAGAGCGTAGAACTCTCCTTAATGCTTCTACCAACAAAGGTTGGATTTTATGTAAGGGAAATAAAGAAAGGAAAAGACTCGAAATACTGAGTTGTTGAATTACAGTTTAGCTTAAAATAATCCAAATCTAGACATCAAGTCCAATTCGTGATTATATTATCATAGAACCATGGAATATTGGAGCTGAAAAGTGACCTTTGAAATTGTCCCCTCCACCCATCCTTTTACAGATGAGGAGGAAATTGAGGCCTAAAGAAGGGCTACTCAGGAAGTGGCCAAATAGCTTCCCTGATGCATAGCCAGCATCTGTCCCATCTGCCACTTGGTCTTCACCAGGTTTCCTTGGATGAAAATCTCAATGTGTCTTCTCCTTAGATATAACCTAATAATATATATAATGTTGTTATATATTATATATAATATAACATAATAATAGTTCTATTTCATTTCTTATCCTGAACTGATGATCCCTCTAAATAAATAACTGGGCCCCAAGTCAGTAAAATCTGAGTTCAGATATGAACTCAAACACTTACTAACTATGTGATCCTGGATAATTCACTAAATCCTGCTTCAGTTTTCTCACAAATAATATGGGAATGATAACAGCAACCCACCTCCCAAAGTTGTGACAAGAATTAAATGAGCTATTTGTAAAGTGTTTAGCACAGTGCCTGGTCCTTAATAAATGTTCCTTTCCTTAAGTCAGTCCTGTACAAGCATACCCTGCTCCCACCTACAGAGTTGATATTGTTAATGCATTATAACCAAACTCCACTGAAAAATAATGAAAGCCTATAGAAAACATTTGGGCTCCTGTCAATTGGTAACAGTTTTGTATTTCCTCCTATTACATTGTTTCATCTAATAAAAATGTTTTTTGGAGATCAAATCAACCATCTTGGGATAGACAAGTATTTCCTTTTTTTTTTTCTTATTCTAGCATTTAATTTTTCCAAATACATGCAAAAATAGTTTTCAACGTTCATCTTTGCAAAACCTTGTGTTCCAAATTTTTCTCCCTCTCTACCCCTCCTTTCCCCTCCCCAAGACAGCAAGCAATCCAATGTAAGTTAAAAGTGCAAGTCTTCTAAATATATTTCTATATTCATCATCCTGCATAAGAAAAATCAAATCAAAAGGAGTAAAAAGGAAAAAGGAAAAAAAAAACTAAGCAAACAAACAACAATAAGATGAAAACACTATGCTTTGATCCATATTCAGTCTCTGTAGTTCTCTCTCTGGACGCAGATGGCACTTTCCATCACATCTATTGGAATTGCCTTAAATCACCTCAATTGCTGAAAAGATTCAAATCCATCATCATTGATCATCACATAATCTCCTTGCTGTGTACAATGTTCTCTTGGTTCTGCTCACTTCACTCAGCATCAGTTCATGTAAGTCTTTTCAGGCTTTTCTGAAATCAGCCTGCTCATCCTTTCTTATAGAACAAAATATTCCATTACCTTCACAAACCATAACTAATTAAGAATAATTGGGAAAGGTTCCCTGTGGAAGATGAGATTTTAGCTGGGACTTGAAGGAAGCAGAGATGAGGAGGCATAAGTGACATCCAGATAGCCCAAAAAAACTGTTCAGAGATATCCAGATGGCATAATTTGTTTAAGCAATAACAAAGACCAGAGTCACTAAATCAGACTCATCTGGTAAGACTGGAAGGGTAGGAAGGGCTTTGAATGCCAGACAAAATTTTATTTGATCTGGAGGTGAGAGGGAGCTACTGGAGTTTATTGAGTAAGAGGGTAACATTGTTGAACCTGAGATTTAGGAAAATCTAAATGGAGTATGGATTGGAATAGGGAAAGATTTGACACAGACAGACTATCAGGCTAATGCAATAGTCCAGATGTGAGGTAATGAGGGTCCCTGGTGACAATATCACAGGAGAGATGGGAATATGGATTTGAGAAATGTTGCCAAGGTAAAATGAGCCTAGGAGATAGGAGGACCCCTTGGTTTCATCTAGCCTGAAGGATTGGGAGGATGTTACCCTCAGTAGTAACAGAGAAGTTAGGAAGGGGGGAAAACGTTGAGTTCCATTTTGAATACGATGAATTTAAGATGTCTATTGACCATCTCATTTTGAAATGTCTAAAAGGCAATTGGAAATGCAAAATTGGAAGACAGTAAAAAAGTTAGAACAAGATACATAGATTTGAGAATCATCAGCATAGAGGCATTAATTAAATCCATGGGAACTGATGAATTCATCAAGTGAAAGAGTAAATAGGAAGAAAAGAGCTCAAGAAAGAACTCTGAGGGACACCTGCAGTTGAAGGCTGTGGTCTGGAAGAAGATCCAGCAAAGAAGATGGAGAAGAAGCAATCAGAACCAGGAGAGGATGGCATGAGAAGAGAACAGGAAGAAAGTGGTCAATCGTGTTAAAGGTCCGCAGAGATCCAGAAGAATAAACACTGAGAAAAGATCCCTGCAGACTTTGGAGAGAGTAGTTTCAGGTCAATAATAAGTTAAGAAGTGAGTAAGAAGAGATGAAGTAGAGGCATCTACCACGCTTGGCCTTTTCAAGGGGCCGATCACAAGAGCAGAAGGCATAAGACGATGGAGGGGATGGAAGAGTCAGATAAAGACTTTGGGGAGTGGGGAGACATGGGCATGTTTGCAGGTTGTAGGGAAGAAGCCAGTAGACTGGAAAAGATTGAAATGAATAGAGATG
Organism: Sminthopsis crassicaudata; assembly: GCF_048593235.1. NCBI lineage: Eukaryota > Metazoa > Chordata > Mammalia > Dasyuromorphia > Dasyuridae > Sminthopsis > Sminthopsis crassicaudata. Next base: position 288,494,223 of record NC_133620.1, read on the forward strand.
ACGAGGGGGCAATCTGTTGAAGAAGAGGATAAAAATGAGGTCTATTTTTCAGGCAACTTTTTTTTTTTTAAATAAGATCATCTTTTTGTGTAAGAGAGCGATGGACAAGTTTGTGTCAGAAGGCATGTGAGAAATGCGATAAGAGAAGAAGGTCATGGTAAATGTACCTCGGGTTTTTTTCTGTGACATATAACAAGGTTCCCAACTGAGAAAGCAGGAAGGGAAGCTGTGGGAAGTTTTGAGGAGAGATGAAAAGGTTTGTAAGAGCTGCTGTGGAGAATGGGACACTGAAGTAATAAGGAATTACAGAAGAATTGCCTACTAGAAGTGAGGGCTCAGTGGCAGTTGTTTCATAAATTTGTAGTAGACCCAGTTAGAGCAAGATTTTCTCCACCCACATTAAACACAAATGTGCAGGAGCAAAAGCCTTAGGGAGGGCAAGTGGGAGTCATCCAAAACTGAGATTTAGCAGGTCTATTTAGCAATGCACTACTAAGCCTTTCACAAGTTTTCAAATAGCATCCAGGGACAGCGTGGCCCAGCAAAGAATTGGCCCTCAGAGTCCGGCCAACTAGCATCTGTTACATAACAATGTATGTGTATTACATAATAATATAATAATAGTGGATATAGGACTCTGGACAAGTTTCTTTATCTATAAGTTTCAAAGAAGGTGGGAAAAGTGTCTTCACAGTATCAATGACATCACAGTTCCAATCCCATCTCATTGTAAAGTCTCAAGGTCTGTCCAGGCGGCCACGTATATTCTCCACCTAGTCCATATTAAAGAGGTATCTAGAAGTTGTTTTAATACTCCAGAATTGTTCTAAACAGGATTTCTTAGTTAAGTCTAAGGTTCAAGTAACTTCTGAATGCCATATGCCATGACTTATAATTGGATTTTCTAAAACAAAACCAAAAACCTCTCAGATCTTTCCCCTGCCCTTCCCCCATGAATTACTACTATATAGCCATTTCATACTTGTGAAATTGACTTTTTGAATTCAAGTATAAGATTTTACATTTATTCTTAAGAAATCTTAACCTTTAACAGGACATTTTCAAAGATGCAAGAAATCTTCAAGACCTAAAAGAATTCATGAGCTCTGGCAGTTTGTGTATGTGTGTGAGGGGGGGTATTTTTGTTGGGAGCAAGGAAGCTTTCTTTGAAGGGATCCTTCAAATCATGACATTAGTGTCAACAAATACTGCACAGGATTGGAAGGGGTCTCAGAAATTGTTCAAGAATCTCCTCCATTGTTCATTTGTGACACGCCCAGTCCTGTGCTAGGCATTGAAGGAGATACCAGGGAGATTAAAACTGCCTACCTGGCCTGGTTTGGGAGATAAGGCTCTGGTCCTGTGTCCTGGGGCAATTAGGGGTGTAGGAGATAGCGTGCTGGCCTTGAAGTCAAGAAGACAGACTTCTCTTCCTGAATTCAAATCTGACCTCAGATACTTATTAGCCTGGACAAATCACTTCACTTTGCTTCAGTTTTAAAATAAGCTGGAGAAAGATATGGCAAGAAAACCCTGAGTGGGGTTATGCAGAGCCGGATGGACACAAGTCCTGTGAAAAAGAAAAAGGGAAAGTGTACAGGGTGGGGTGGGGGAGGGGAAGGAGTGCGAAACCTCCTTCCCCTCCCCAGAAGGCCTTCTTCCCCCATAAAGATTGTAGTCTCAGGAACTGAGAGCTGAGCTTTCCCCCTCACAGACCCCAGTGACTGGAGTCCCGGGAATGTGCAGAAGTGGCTGCTTTGGACAGAGCACCAGTATCGGCTGCCTCCAGTGGGCAAAGCCTTCCAAGAACTGGGGGGCAAGGAGCTATGTGCCATGTCTGAAGAGCAGTTCCGGCAGCGCTCACCCCTCTGTGGAGATATTCTGCATGCCCACTTGGATATCTGGAAATCAGGTAGGCATGGGCTAAGGGGCAATGGGGCTGTACAAGCCCAAGGGGTGAGGGATCTGGATTCTGTTCTCCTGCTGCTCCTGGCCATTGCTGCTCACTGTGGCATCCCACCCTATGATGACCCTTATCCTGTAACAGAATATACAGAGAAGAAGCATCTGGATTTTAGGTGGGAAGTCATTTATTCTCTTCTAGGGAAAACAGATATCTTTACCCTAAATCCTAGTTCAGGCAGAAGTCTTTTATTTTTTATCATTTATTTTAATCCACATTGTTTTGTGAATTTTGTTGGGAGAGAAAAGTCATGGGGAAAACCATGGGAGAAGAAAAAAAAACAAAAAATAAATGAACATGACATGTGTTGATTTACATTCAGTCTCCATAGCTCTTTTTCTGGATGCAGATGACATTTTCTATTCAAAGTTCATTGGGATTGCACTGGAAGGCACAATTGTATTAATCTTGGCCCTCAAGCCATCTCCTGCTTTATCTCCATCCCCTGATGTCATGGATAGGACATTTAACTTGCTATAAAATAGCTGTGTGATGCTAGGCAAGTCATTTAACTTCTTCATGCCTCAGTTTCCTAATATTTAAAATGGGAGAGAGGGGTTAGTTAGACTCAGTAGTTTATAAAATCCCTTCCAGCTCTAAATCTATGATTCTCTGCTCCAGCTCTATCTGTGGTCCTGTTCCCATCCTCAGCAGCAACTCCAATCTTTTATTACTTCTGATTCTTGGTCCCTGAAATCATTCTGAGTCACCCTCCTCCGGATAATCTCAATGCACCAATATTTTTACCCAAACAGGACACCATGCGCCTTATTTCCTTGTTCTTTTTAGACATCATTCCTTTCTAATTAGGTTATCTTTCCTCACAGCTGACCCACTCCCTTTGAGTCCTACAGGTCACTCTGATTTGGGGTGGTGGGGAAGCAACGTGGTTCAGGAGAAAGAAGATTGGTGTTGAGTCAGAAGCCTGGGTTCCAATCTCACCTGCAATGCTGATGAACTGTTTGATCTCCTTTCCCAGCCTCAGTTTCCTCATATGTAAAGTGGGAGGGTTGGACTTGATTGATGGTCTAGATCTGAGGTCCCTTCCAGCTCTAGGTCTGGGATGCTAAGGTCCCTGCTTTCCTCTTCCCTGACACTCAGGCTGGTGTCTCTGTGATTCTCATGAAGCCCTTCCTTCTGCTACAGCCACCTGGATGAAAGAAAAAGCCTCTGGAGCTCTGCATGTTTGTGGTGAGCCCTTTGGGAGCCTGGTTCAGGGCATAAGGGGATGGAGAGGGCAGATGAATCACAGCAAGCAGGGGGTCCTCTAAGACTCAGCTGCATCTCTCCTCCCCTCTCAAAGCTGTAGGGAGTGAGGAGCCTTGGAATGACAGTGAAGTGGACTCCTCCTGCTCTGGCCAGCCTATCCATCTTTGGCAGTTCCTCAAAGAGCTACTACTCAAACCTCACAGCTACGGCCGCTTCATCCGATGGCTCAATAAGGAGAAAGGTGAGTAGTGGGAGTGGGGTGGGAAGAGTCATATTGGGAACAGAGGAGACTGAAGGAAAGGAAGAGATCGAGGAGAAGGGCATGAGCAGACCTCAGCAATGGAAAAGGGGCAATCTAGACCTTAAAGACATCAACCCTGTCTTCTTTCAGGGAGGAAAACAGGTCTGGAGAAGGGAAGTGATTTGGTTAAAGTGGCACAGTAAGTCAGCATTGGACCAGTTCAGATTCTTAGGTTTGCATTTTGTCTCTACTATGGACTATTTGTTTTTTTAAATATTATTTTTCCAATTAAATGTTAAAATTTTTTCAGTTTTTATTTTTATTTCCCCAACTACATGTAAAATAATATTTTAGGTGGTCATGTGTGTACATTAATTTTTTACATATTTTCTAATGAATCATGTTAAGAGAAAAATCAGAACAAAAGTGAAAAACTACTAGAAAAAAAGTGAACATAGTATGTGTTGATTTATATTCAATCCCTCATAATTCTCTCTGGATGCCAATGGTATTTTCCATTCAATTCCATCTGGATGGGATTGCCTTAGCTCCCTGAGCTGCTGAGAAGAACCAAATCTGTCATAGTTGATTCTCACACAATCTTGCTGTTTAACATTTGTTTCTTAAATAAATTTTGACTTGTATATTTTCTCCTTCCCTCTTTCAAAACCTTCCCTCTCTCTAAGACAGTAAACAATTTGTTATAGATGCGCAATGTGAATAACATTTCTATATTAGTCAGTCCCACATACTACTGTGAAAACTTGGTCAAGTTACTTCATATTTCTCAGTTTCTTATTCTGTAAAAGAAAGGGGTTAGACTAGAGAGGGGGAAAGCATTTATTAAGCACCTACTGTGTGCTACACTGGAAAGGGAAATGGCGTCTGTGCCCCCCAAATCTCAGACAGTATTGGCTCATAAAGAATTGGACACAACTGAACCGTTAAACAAGAACAACAAATAATATGTGCCTGGTACTATGCCAAGCACTTTACAAATATTAGTTATTTCTTCCAACAAGCCTGAAAGGTATCCCCATTTTTCAAATAAGGAAACTGAAACTGAGAAAAGTAAAAGTTATATAACTTGCTCATAGTTACATAGCTGGTGAATGTTTGAGTCTAGATTTGAACTCAGGTCATCATCTTTTTTTTTTTTTTTCCCCCCTGAGGCAATTGGGGGTTAAATGCCTTGCCCAGGGTCACACAGCCAGGAAGTGTTAAGTGTCTGAGATTGGATTTGAACTCAGGTCTTCCTGACTTCAGGGCTGGTGCTCTATCCACTGAGTCACCTCGCTGCCCTGAGAACTCTGGTCTTCTTAATTAAGGGCAATGAGGTGGCACAGTGGATAGAATCAGGAAGACTCCTTTTCTTGACATCGGACACTATTTATCTCAACAATGTGTCATTTGCTAATTTGGAAGCATGCCATCCAAGTTTTTATCCAAATCATTGATAAAAATGTTGAGCAGAACAGGGCCAAGGACAGTTCTCTGTCCTCTATTTACACTGACTTATACTGCAAAGGTCTTTCCTCCAACAATGGAAAAATAAAAAAAAAACCACTCATCCTATGTAATATTTCTCCATGTTCTACCATAATTGCACCACAGTGATTATCTTGACTAGATTTCAACATTATAAAGGGATAAGTGTACCACTGTAGCACCTAAGCAACTCTCTCTGTTATGCTTTGATTTTCCTAGATGTCTAGCCTGCTCCATTACTGCTTTATTTGTAAATTAGAGTAATTGTTGTACATAATTCTATTCAATAAGCATTTACTATTTAAGAAAATGAGATTTTATTGATGTCTTTTTATTTGCATCATCATAATTAGAACCAATATCCTTCCTCCCAGAAAGTTATCCCAAATACAAATAGTATTTTAAAAACCCCCCCCAAAAAAAAAAAGATTTTAGAAATCAGTCCAGTGGTTAAAACATTGAAAAGGTCTGAAAATATGTGAAGCATGTTTCCTCCTCTGTGACATGTGGAAGTGTCATATCATGTTGTTTAGACATGCCTGATTCTTGGTGACCTCATTTAGGATTTTCTTGGCAAAGATACTAGAGTGATTTGCCATTTCCTTCTCCAGCTCATTTTACAGATGAGGAAACTAAGGTAAATACAATTAAATGACTTGCCCATGGTCATACAGCTAATAAATGTCTGAGTCCAAATTTGAACTCCTGAAGGTAAGTCTCCCTGACCCCAGATTTGGCACTCTAACCACTACACCACTTAGCTGCTCCTAAATTTTTATATATCTTTGTATTAAATCCCACTTGATCTTTATAAAGTAATGCTACTATAAATACTTTGATGTATATGGTGACTTTCTTCCCGCTGATGTTTTTGTTGGGGTATGAGCTCAGTCAACCAACATTTATTAAGACACTGACAGAGTATGCAGTATTGTGTACCTGTTATCTTCTTTTCAGAAACCAAGGGATAAGGCTTCTTTAATTATCTATACCAACTTGAGGGACTCAGATTAATCATTACAATTAATCAGAATTCAACTTCCTTTTAGTTTTCTTTTAATAATAATAATATTTACAAAGCATCTTCTATGTGCCAGGTATCATGTATTTAAATACTTTACAAGAGACTGAACCATCTTTTCCAGAAATGTCTCCAGATGTATAGAAGGACCATTTGTGAGCAAAAGGGAAAGAGAAATGTTTGATAAAGAACTTTTAGAGGATAAATACTTTACAAGAATTAGCTAAATACAAGTATTATCTCATTTGATCCTCACACCAACCATGGAAGTTGAGTGACATTTTATAGATAAAGGATATTGAGGCAAACCAATGTTTAGTGACTTGTCCAGGTTCACATAGATAGTAGATGTTTGAGGTTGGATTTCAATTCAGAACTTCCTAACTCCAGGTGCAACACTATCTGCTATACCACCTAGCTCTGGGTATTGTATACATTATTCTTTGGGTCTTTCCTTAACTCTGCATCAGTTTTTATAAGTCTTCCTAAGTTTCTCAAAAACTCTTATAGTTAGCATTTTATATTCACATAACACTATTGTTCAAGCATTCTTTGATCAATAAATATTCATGTTTTGTAGGGGGGTTTCTACCACAAAAATTCATTCCTCTCATTTTTACTCTTTTTTAAAATTCTGATTTTGGCTTTTTTCCTTTAGCAAGTGAATGACTTGGCAGCCAATTTGTAAAGGATCCCACACATCAGTAACCATTTCCTGTCTGTTCAATTATAGTCAAGGGTTTTTGGCTATTTTATTTTTGTGCTCATCTTCTTGAATAAGATATTCATGCTATATGGTTTTTGGATTTTTTTTTTTTTTGCTGAGGCACTTGGGGTTAAGTGACTTGCCCAGGGTCACACAGCCAGGAAGTATTACGTGTCTGAGGCCACATTTGAACTCAGGTCCTCCTGACTTCAGGACTGGTGCTCTCAACACTACACCACCTAGCTGCTCCACTTTTTGGATTTCTTGATTCTGAGTCACGTTTTCTTTTCTTTTCTTTTCTTTTTCTTTTTTTTTTTTTTTTTTTTTTTGCTGAGGCACTTGGGGTTAAGTGACTTGCCCAGGGTCACACAGCTAGGAAGTGTTAAGTATCTGAGGCTAGGTTTGAACTCAGGTCCTCCTGACTTCAGGGCTAGTGCTCTCTCCCCTTCACTACCTAGCTCCTCCCCTGAGCCATATTTTCCAACATTTTTCACCAACTCCTCCATGTGACAATAGAGCATCTCACCATCAGATAAATGTTGTTTATATATGTCAGTTTTATTTGGAGGGTCCACCTTTTTGCCCTCTGTCTCAATTATCATCAGTATGCAAACTGTAGCTGTTTTCATGGTGATCTTTTTTTGCTTACACTTGACATTAGCAATATAAGAGGTAAATGGCTTCATGTCCCACAGAAAGTCATTTCTTGTTGCCTTTGCCCTACATGACAAAATTAATTTCATTTTCTACTTGCTTTTTCCAAGGGCAACCTATGCACTCTTTACTCACCTAACTGCATCTTCCTAATATGATCACATTTTAAAAATCTAATTACTTTCCTCCAGTTGTAAGTTGTCCTACTGTATCTTTGGCAAGGATGTCACAATCACCAGTGGTTAGGTTCATGCTTATAAATTATCTAAAAATTCTGATTCTCATAATCCTCTGTTCCCTTTTTCAATATTTTGCTGGCATCACTGCAGAACAGGAAAGGGTCCATACAGGATTGAGGATCATTTTGCATTTCCTTTTATATCAAGGGTCCCCAGGTCATCACTAGAATGGCCAGCCTATTGACAATGAGCCTCTCTGTACTTAGCCAGCCTGGTCTTTGGAAAGCAGAAGCCCTCTACTACTGAAACCATATATTTCCAACATGAAAAGATTGTCAGAATAAAACTTTTATGGCATTAACCTATTAAGGATGCTATATTGATTACATGGCAACTGCTAGCTATTATTAATAATACTATTATTATTATTGTCTGGTGATTCAAACAATTTTGAATCATCTAAATCATGCTGTCCTTTATTCTCCGTCCATCCATGCTCACAAGATTAGCAGGATAAGAGTGATTTGTTGAAAAGTTTAAGCTTAAGTGATCTGACCAGTCACACTACTATAACTGGGAGACTCTAAATTTGAATCCATGTTTTCCGCACCAGTCAGATGCTCTTCCACTACTCCAGGCTGCTCTCAGGGAATATGAGTTGTAGTTTAAAGGAGAGTTCATTATGAGCTAAAAAAAAAAAAAAAAAAATCAAGGGAAAGGAGTAAGATTACAGCAAGAGAAATTATAGGTAAACATTGGAAGATGCTTATTGGGGGAACAGGCCAAAATGCCTCTCGAAAAGAGAACATAAACTTTTGCTCCAACCCAGAAAGAAGATGTTAGGGGAAAGGGTCATCTGGGAGCCACCCATCCTCAGTGATTTAGATACAGTCCCGCCTGAAAATGCAAAGATAGATTCAAAAGGCTTATAAGACTATTGGGATATTTCTAATTTGCTTGAAGGACAAGAGAGGTTTAGGGAGGAAATATCTACACCTCCCACACACCTGTATCTGGTTCTTATTTCCCCAATGCAGGTTGAGCTAAAGACCTTGCTTGACTTGATTCTACTAACATCCCCTTATCCCAAATTCTCCACCATCCAGGAAACTGATCTAAATTAACTCCATCAATCTCTTTCCTTCTCTCTCTCTGCTCTCCTTTATCCTGTTCTCCTTACATTCACATGACATTCTCCAGGCATTTTCAAGATTGAGGACTCAGCCCAGGTGGCCCGGCTGTGGGGCATCCGCAAAAATCGTCCGGCCATGAACTATGACAAGCTGAGCCGTTCCATCCGCCAGTATTACAAGAAAGGAATCATTCGCAAACCCGACATCTCCCAGCGACTGGTTTATCAGTTTGTGCATCCTGTTTGACTGGGAGCACCCGGACCCAGGGATCCAGGAGAGGGACAGAACAGAACAGCTACCCTGATCTCACCCTACTGGCTTCCCTCTCTCAGCTTGCCCCTCCCCAACTTAGGCCCTGTCTGCTCTACTCAGAACCCTCTGCCCCTAGTCAGTGCTGCTGACATCTATGCTCAGGGGTCAAGGGGACTGGTAAGGCTGATCTCCAGATTGGCTCATTGCCCAACCCCAGAGCTAAGCCCGATCCTAGGAACAAGGGGCCTGTGTTGGGGAGGTGGAGGAGTGGTCTTCTCTATGAACAAGCACAAGCATATTTGCTGGGACTGGAGCCCTATGGAGAATGGGGTCTTTCTTTGATCAAATTGCTGAACTGACTCCTTCAAAAATATCAACCTGCTCTTTTACCCTATTCTATGCTCTTCCATGGGAGAGGAAATACATATACCCCTACACACACACACACACACACACACACACACACACACACACACACACACACACACAGAGTCACTGTGACTTAAGACTTCCTTGGAATGACCATCTAAGGAAGGACTCTTTCAACTGTTTTCACTCTTCCCTGATTGGTGGCTTAGGATCCCAACCTGATTCTAGACCCCCAGGGGTCCCTTGCTGCCAGTTATCAGCCTCTCCATTGTTAATTGAGCCTAAAAAGGTTCACTAAGAATCAGGTCTGTGCTTTGGGCTAGATAGGGATAGATGGGTAGGAAGATGAATGCTAGAGAATTCAGAGGCTTTGTCCTTAAGTTGAAAAAATTCATGGTTTAATTGGGGAGGCAGCCAAATACACATGAAGATGCACAGAGATCAAAAATGGGTATCCATGGCAATGTGTGACTAAGTAGGGGCTAGAAGGGTTCAGAGGAGTGAGGGAAGCACTGATGAATTGTCTGTGCTGGTGAAGGGAGGAGGAAGATGGAGAAGACTTGAGAAATAGGAATATGGAAAAGAATCTGGGAGATAGTGTGGAAGGGGATATAGAAGCCAAAGTAAAGCGGTAGACATGAGCAAAGAGAATCTATCTTTTTTAGGTCCATCCCTTGAATTCTTGCAGTTGTCCTGAGCTGCAGTTAGGGTCTGGGTGAGGGGACTCATTCCCTAAGACCAAAAATAACAGTAGGGATCAGGTCAGACTGCCTTCTCTTACTTTTCCTTCCCAGCACAAATCTGGAGTGATAGGCTTGGTTGGCCTTTTAGTTGCCTCCTAGAGGGAAGATTGAAAAATAGGATAAAGAAGTTCCAAAGCTTAAGCAGCCCCAAGCCCCCACACCAGGCCCATCTAACCAGGCCTGCCACTGTAACAAATGCAGGTGCCTCCCCATCCTCCCCACCCCCCACCTTGCCAAAGGAAGCCTTTGGGGTCTGGAATGGAAGTGGGAGAGGGGATATGATTCCCTGATCTTTCCCCAGCTTCCTTAGTGTATCAGACCTTATAGCTATCTGTCTCTAATGAGCCTCTCAGTGGGGAAGAGCCCCCCACTCTTCCAGAAGTTAGTTGTTTATCTCCTTTGTGAACAGATCTCAAGCTTCCCCACCCATCCCAGTGTATCTGTGAATGTTTCTATTTCCAGACTTGTGAGGGTGGGAGAATTTGTGCCAATGGATGAGGTGTGAGTATGTGTGTGAGAGAGGGGGCAGCAGGTGCAAGTAGGTATGAGATTTAATAGGAAGGTTTGGGACTCTCAGTACCGTGGCAGCTTGCTTGTTTAAGAGAAACTCCTCCTCTCCCTTCTGAGGACCACAGGCTCATCATTCAGAGCCAGAAGTAGCCTCAGAAGCTCTTATATCTGACTCCCTCATAATACAGGTGAGGCAGGTGAGACAGAGAGGTTAAGAAATTTACCTGAGCTGACACAGCTAGTTAGTTGCAAAGTCAGAATTTTAACCCAAATTTAAGGACAAATTAAGAGATTGAGGGCTGTTTCCTGGACTATCTTTTCCCACTTCCAACAGTTTTATTGTCAAAAAGTTTACTTCTGAGATGAACAGACTGTTGGCATCTTCTGTGCCTCCTGAATGGCTCTAGAAGAAGAGTTGCCTCTTTCTCTGCACCCCTTTGCCCCTAACTTCTGATCACAGAATCAGAGAGCTGAGAGCTGGAAGATATGGCAGCCAGCCCACACAAACCAAGTCCCTGCTTTCTCTTCCCCTCCTCCCTCAATTCCTCCATTCTTTCTTTCCCCTACCAGTGGATGGTGGCTCAGGTTCTTCCAATGGAGTTTGTTCAATAGGTTTTCTTTGACTCCTCCCATCCCTTCTCAGGCCCATCTTTAATTTAGTTTCCTTGGCTCTGCCCTTTGACAGGAGTTGTGATTCTCTCCTTCCTTTGACATCACTCCCCCCCAGAACCTGGGGCTGGGAAGAACATCTAGGTAGAAGAGCTAGCTCAGGGATCTGAGGGAGGGAAGAGTCAGTGGAACAGAAAGGACAATCAGATGGGCAAGAGATCTAGAGCTTAGGATGGGGGTGAAACAGGAGTGAAATGGGGTGGGGAAAGGATCATAAGCTTTGAATTAGTTGTAGGTACTTCCAGACACACATAGAAGTGTAGGAGACCATTTCACAAATCTGCTTCCCAGCCTTAGTTCCCTTGACAAACCTGACAAGAACCTGAAAATGAGGCTGTATGATGCCAGCAACCAGTGCCCTCCTTCCCCCATCCCCATCCTCAATCCCACCAGACCAATTCCTCCACTTTCCCAACACTTACTTTCGAGCTTCCAGGCCCTGGGCCCATGCTTCAACTCTTCAAAAAGGTCCTTTCTCTCCATCCCCACCAGGTGTGACTCCCATTTCCAGGGTTCCACCAATAACCAAACTCATAATACATGAATAAAATAGTTTTGTCTTTATTCATAGATTTGGGAGTTGTCAAGGGGTCAGGGGGTCTGTTTGGGACCTGGGGTCCTTCCCCTCTATTATATCTGTTGGACAGAGAGAGGAGAGGGGACAGGCAGGTTGGACAAAGATGCAAACTCAGACTATGATGAAACAGCAATGGGATATCCTTGAGCCATTGTATCTGTTCACCGGGTCCTGGTGAACCTCAGAGTTGACCATGAAGAGAATCTTCTTAAGAGGTTTGGTGGGAAGTGGAACAGAGGAAGAGGAGGGAAGGATGTTAATATACATTGGGTTCGCCTGTTTTCTCCCAGAATAGCACAGCTTGGAATCCTATTTGTTCCAGCTAGTTTTTAATTCAGATAAAACGCCTCTCTCCCTAACCAACTGCTTCTCTCTAGTTGGAGACTGAGCTAGGATTCTTCTCAGACTGAGTAAAGTCAGGCTCTCTGAAACCCACATCTTCACGTCCTTTACCCCCCATTTCATCCATAGAGAGAACAACAGTGTTACAGCTCATGGGACATATCACTGAATTGTAGAACCAGAGACTTTTAGAATTAGGACTTTATATTAATGAAAGAACTGCATACTCTGATCAACCATATCTCTGGATCCAGTTTCCTTCTCACCCTAAACCCATCCCACCTCACCCCACCCCAAGCTTTCTTTGCTCCTGTCCCTGGAGCTGTAGCTAAAGAGGGAGTTCCCAACAGGTACAGAAACAGCTCGAGGCACCCCACTATTTGGAGAACTTTGTCATAAGAAACAGTTTCACCCAAGACAAGCATACCAGGCTTCCCCACTCAATTTGGAGGGTAGGGGTCGAGACAGATAAGAAAGACAATAAAACCTAATATAATGAGAGTCAACCCTTCCCTATCTCAAAGGAGGAAACTGAATTTAGAGGAGGGAAAATAACTTGCCCAGTAACAAGCAGCAGACTGGGACTACAGCCAATACTGATTCCAAATCTATCCCATTGCCTCTTTACCTTTAATGCATGGTGTGGTTATGGATTTGGCCCAGGTTCTGTCCTAGGAATTTGTTTTGCTTCAACTGGGATGGAAGGAACAGAGTTAAAGGAAGAACCTGTGGGACAGGTGTAGGGAACTAGGAAGGGAAGGGAAGTATTGGAGTAGGGGGTGGCCAAGAAGTCCCCACAGTCTCCCCATGAGAACAGGATTATGGCAATATAAGGACTAATGCCAGGCCTTGGGAAGACAGCTTACCAAAGTTCCAGCCCATAGCCTCCAAACCTGCCTTGTCTGTGCAGGTCTCACTTCTCTGTCCCTCTATCTTCTCCATGAAGCCTTTTCCAAATGCTCTTAGTCCCTGGTAATCCCAGAACAAGTCTTAGAGTTGGCAGAGGCTCTAGAGGCCTCTAGTTGTATTTCTGCCCGAATAAACTCCCTCCCCCATAACATTCTCCAAAAGAGGTCATCTAAAGTCTGCCTGAACACTTTAAATATTGGAACACTCCAATAAGCACTCACCATCTGAGTAGTACCTGAACACTTTTTCCTTCAGCAGCCCAATTCCAGGGGGGACGTAATTGTAGGCAGCTTTGGAGCTAGAAATGAACTCTTTTTCAGCTTCTATCCATTATCCCTTGTTCTACTCCCTTTCCCAAAAGCCAGTTCTTCAGATACTTGAGCCCAGCTGCTGAGTGGCCACAAGTCTGATTTCACTGGCACTTCTTGTTTCTAACGGTCTCCTGCACTGAGAGGTCTTCCAGTCTCTGCTGGTCCTGGAGATGATGGGATGCCAAAGCTGGAAGGGACCCACCACACCAACCCCCTCCTCTTCTGGAACAAAAACCAATGTCTATCAAACGCTGGGGATGCTGAGCAAGTTTTGGTAGAAATTGAGACAAGAACTAGGATTTCCTGAATCCCTGGGCCAGCACTTTTTCTGCAGTACCACCTTTTCTTTCTGTGCACTTGCCCCATGATGGCAACCAGTTTCTGAAGGAAAATCTCAGGTCTCTAGGACCCCAGGAGTGGAGGATATTTAAATTAAGGTAAAGTCCAAGAGACAGCAATAGATGTCTGGTTTTTATCCAGTCAATCACAGCATGTGTGTGTGTGTGTGTGTGTGTGTGTGTGTGTGTGTGTGTGTTATGGGGCCATAGGAAATCACCACTGATCTCACATTCTCTTGCAAATGCTCCTTTAGATTGGGCACATCTGCTGTAGAGACCAATCCCAAAGTCTCAGAAAAGCCAAAAAAGCTGATATGGAAGTTCTGGGACAGAGTGTGAAGGTAGGGGACTTCTTAGCAGTTACAAGGGATGGAGGCCCCAAAACAAGTCCTTGGGCAAGAGAGATGGCATGGCTAGGTTGGTGCCCACTGCAGAAAGAAAAGAAGGGAGACTAAGAGATTGGGCAGAGCACCCACCCCCTCCCTTCCCTAACCACAGGACCATTTCCAGGCCTGTCATGAAGAGGGAGTCGTATCCATGTCCTAAGATGGAGAAGCGGCCTACTGTTTCCTTGAGGATGATTACAGGGAAGCCAGGAGGAGAGGAAAAAACAAGAGCCCCACTGTCCTAATTGATTTTAGGAATAACCAGGAGAGTTGGACTATAATAGCTAGCATTTATCTATCATTTACTATCCTAAGTGCCAGGCACTGTGCTTTAATAATGATTAACCCATTTGATCCTCACAACCACCTTGGGAAGATGGGAGGATTCCTGGATCTTTTCTGCTTATCCAGATGAGGTGAAGATGGGGAGTTTATACAGCACTGGATGTTTCCTAAAATAATGTTTTGAATTTTACAGAGGACCATCTCAAATTAGAGTAGAAGTCTAAAGCTGCATCAGGGGTGGGGAGAGAAAGTAGGAAGAGTTGTGGGGACAGGTGTGCACTTAGTGGGTGGTTGCCTTTGACCCTAGGAAGAGATCAGACTCTAATTAGGCCCATCTCAGAACACTGCCACTGGGCATCAAAACTTGAAGAGTCTGGGAGTTAAAGTTTCAGGGTAGGTTTAGAAGAATTGACAAAGTCAAGGCTTCTGGACGCAAAAAAAAAAAAAAAAAAAAAAAAAATTATCAAATACTCTTTTTGCTGGAAGTTCTTACTGGCTGAGTAAAAGGCACCTATCCACTGTCCTGAGTTTCAAATTCCACTTCCACAGCCCTACTGACTCATACTTCCTTAGGCTTTAGCAGCAATAAATGGGGAAGGGATAATCCGATTAAGGAATAAAGAATCTTGATGCTGCTAGAATTGGCTTCTGCTTCGAAGGCTCTAGGAGGTGGAGGAGGAGAGTGCCAAAATCAAGCCTCACCTGGTGCTGTATCCATTGGTATCAGCTCCCCTGGGAGACCAGCCATGGGACCCTACAAACAGAGGTCACCAGGACAGCCCTTTACAACCACCACTCTGTTCTCTGCACCTCAGAGGGTGCAGATAGGGGCAGGGAAGGCCCTGTGGAGTCTTCTCTCCTCATCCTATTCCAGGGCTCCTGACCACTGGCTTGAATGGAGTATAATCTTCCAGTGTCCCTGTAGCAGCTGCCTAGTTAGGAGGAAGTGAAGAACTGGAATCCTCTGTGTCTACTATCTCTTGCCTTCCATTTTGGCAAGAAATTTCATTTTTGTCTGTAGGTCCATTAGTCTTCTATCCCAGACCTCCTGAGCTCAGCTGGTTGTGGTACAAGTTTGCCCAGACCAGGAGGTGGGAGAGAAGGGGAATGGAAACAAACACCACTTCCCTGAAAGGAAAAAATTGAGGGAAAAAGAAGACTCCAGGGAGATCAGACTACTGTATCACCTTAGGCAGTAGCCATATTGTAGAACAAAAGCTGCTTTTCACCTGTCCAGTCTTCTTCTTAAATGCTTATGTAATCCTGTCCAGTAAAGAACCAGTTTTGGGGGTGAGGATGACCTTAATTTCTAGGAGTAGCTCTCCTAAGGATAAGGGGGAAGGCTGAAGAGGACTTAGAGTTGGGAATGCCTTCTATTCTCCCTTATCAATAGTCCCATAGACCTGAGATTTCAAAAGATGGCTCTCAATCACAAGCTTTTAGGGAAGAGCCCCTAACCTACAGTGCCTATCTGATACCCGCAAGGGGAAGAGGAAGGGGAAGGATAAGCTATACAGAAGTGGAGAGAAACAGCGGGTTCCATATGGTATATCTAGAAATAGAGCTGGGTTCTGAATGTCAAACATGATAAAATGTTCCCTTCCTGAATCCTCTCTGATAAAGTAATTGCTCCTGTTGCTGATTTTGTCTGCAAGGTGCCAAATCTTTTCAGAACTTTGGGGTTTTAAAAGTAATCTAGCAAGTGTTTACTTTAGGGAGTGAGGTATCTGTGTGTAGGGTATATTTAGAAGGACGACCCCTTCTGTCCAGATCAGCAATCATGTCTGGGGTAAGATAGCTGCCCTGAAGCAACTCTTCCCTTCTCACCATGGAGAAATGTTGAGAGGCTGAACCTCTGGGAAAGGCCACCCACACAGGTTAGGGCTCACTCTCAGCTCTGCAGTGCTCTCACTGCCACAACATTGGTAATCCCATTTGGATTCTACACCAGGATCCCATCTCCCATGACACTTTCTAAGACATGGGGCTGAGCTCAACTACTCAGGAAGGAGAAGGCTGTTCCGTCTCCCAAAGGCCCTGGATCAGAATTTGCCATGATCAGGAGATGCTCTAGGCATCCTTATTTCCCCATCTCTCTATGCTGGGAGTGACTGCACCTTTAGCTCCCCATAATTACTTTGTGGGAGCTACTACTTCTCACCTACCCCAGGTTGGAGAGTATGGAGTTCATCCTGCCCCTCCCCCAGGCCTTTTGCCTGCATCTCCTTTTTCCTCACCTTTTCCATGGCCTCCAAGAGAGGGGACTGAATAGCTAAGAAAAGGATGTGTAAGAATAGAACACCTCAGGAAGCTCAGTGGAAGACTTGGAGACTGAAAGACCAAAACCTCCCCCAGACAGCAGCCCTCTAGTAGATGTATGAGAGGTGGAGGGGTGGGCTGTCCTTTTGGAGAAGAAATGGTGGGGAGGATGGGGGGAGAGACTGAGAAGGACAGAGAGAGAGAAAGAGAGAAGGGGTAGCGGAGAGAAGGTGGGAACAAGAATTCTCAGAGATCAGTGTGGTGTAGTAGAAAAAGCACTGGGTTGAGTCAGGAATTCTGAGCTTTTTTATCTGTGGCTACTCTGTAACACAACCTTAGTCATTTTCCTTTTTCAAGTTACAGTTTCTTCCTCTCTAAAAAGAGGGGCTAGGCTAGACAGTCTGTTCCCTTCCAGCTCTGCCGTTTTAGAGCCACCCTGAGGACAGCGGATGGGAGTCAGAGGTCTGGAGGGCGGGGTCTTTCGGGACTTCTGAAGGGCACGGAGAGAGAGACCTCTTTGGTGAAGATCAAGACCCCTTACCAACATCCCTGGCTGAGGCTGCGGCCCCTCACCTGGGGGAGGGTTACTTCCTCAACTCTGCCCCTTTCCTGCCCCCACTCTATGGTACTATTGCAAATACTTGTGTCTGGTTTTTCTATATTTTTCTATATTTTTCTTTTTTTTTTTTGTTCTATTTTTTTTTTCTTCCCAAGACGACTTTTAAAAAAATAAAAGCTTGATTGGAAAATATGTCTGGTACTCTATGGAGCCGGGGCGGGAGGAGGAATGGGTTGGTTGTGGAGGAGGATGGATCCAAAAGGACTGAAGACAGAAAAGGGCTGGCGAGGGATGAGGGTGCGGAGGCGGAGAAGGGAGCTCAGGAGACACGTTGCCCGGGAGAGGCGAGAGGTGGCCGGGGGCGTGGGGAGACAGTTAGATGGACTCCACGTAGTTGGCAGGGTAGAGGCCCAGCTGCCCGCTGTCCAGGCGCCCTCGGCACCAGCCCTGCTCATCTTCTTCTCCCAGTTTGGTGAGCTCATCTCCTGGAGGGACACACCGGGAGAATGGGTTAATGGTTGGGGAGGGCGGCACGATCCCAGGGCCCTCCTCTGCCCAACCCCCAACATCCCACACCGCTCCCCCTTCCCCCGCCGCTCCTGTCAGCATCTGCACCCACAGCTGTCCCCCTCGGGTGGGACGCTTTGCTGAGCCCCGCCCCCAACTCTCCTGCTGCCCTCCCACAGCGCCCGTCGGCCTCTCCCGGCACAAGATCGCCCCGCCCCCCGCGCAAACCTGCTTTGAAGCTGAGTTCGTCCTGCTCCTGCCCGTCGTAATCATAAAGCGCCCGGACCCGCACCCCCTTGCCTTCGTCCTCAAAGGGGTTGGCGCCCCCGTTGGGCTCGCCCGCCCCGAAGGCATTTCCGCTCTCATCGTCAGACCACTCGGTGGCGTACGGCTGGCCCCGGTCATAGCTGCTGACGCTGGGAGAAAGAGGAGGAGGGCCGGGAGGGGGGGAGGGGGAAAAACATCATCACCGACCTTGTCCTCAAGGGGGCGCCACACATATCACAAAATCGCAGGTTTAGGGCTGAAAGAGACTGTGGGGTCATGGGACAGTGTCGGCTAATTCTCTACTGCCACAAGCCACAGTTAGTCGGACACCAGCACCAGATGGAACCGGTCTGAGAGACCCGAGTTCAGATTTTGCCTTGGTCACTCACTATCTGTGTTTGCCTCAGTCTTCCTCATCTGAACATGGGGATGACGGTGTACACTCCCAAGGTGGTCGCTAAGGGGATATTGTAAGGCACTCTTAAAGTGTCACATCAATGTAATTAAAAAGAGAGGCGCCATCACCTCTTGGGGCAGCCCCACTGAGTGAGGAATTTTTCCTGACGACAAGCTTGTGTCCCGTTACCCCGACTGCTGCCCTCTAGCTGCCCCTGCTCCAGACTTCTCCAGAAGACAAAAGGTGCCGCGGACAAGAAGAGGGCGCTCTTCCGCAGGAGGCGGGGCCTAGCGCGCCGGGCCCAGGTCCTGGCCTTGCTTCTGACTAGCTGAGTCAGCCCGAGTGGCCCTGCGCTCCCTCCGCGGGAGAACAAAGCTCTGCGCCTGTTTCTCCGTCGGTGAGACGGAGCTGCGGCGGGCCCGTTAATGCAACGTCAGCAGAAGGGGAGCATGGTTACTTGCGTTACAAAGGATCGGATACAGTTTCCTTAACTAGTGTCTCTTCCTCGGATACATTCCAAGTGAGGTTCAATTTAAGCCCCGCCTATCGGAACGCTGTCAGTGCCCAAAGCGCACAGGAAACCTCCCTTACTCTGACTCTGGAGCCCGGCTGCCAGGAATATAAAAATAAAAATAGATGTGGGAGCATTTGGGGAAATATTTTGAAAGAGGTAATATAATTATTATTGTTAAGGCGTCTAGACTCCGAATTATAAGGGATATCTAGTCCGACCTATTATAATTATTGATAGCCCCTGCATGCCCAAAATTTGGGCCTATGTCCAGGCATCGAGGAGTTCCAGTGGCGAACCAGCAGGGGGGGGGGGGGGGAGAAGGTATGCCCACCTGATACTCACCTGCCACGGTCCCCAGCCTGGGCCATAGACTCTACCACCCCCGAGGCATTGGTTAGAGTCACACCCTCGCTCTTCTTGGGCACTTTCTCCTTCCTGGTGATGGTGTGGGTGAGGTCTGGGTTCCACTCCTAGTGGCAGTATGGGTACGGGTATCTGTAAGGCTGCTCCCCGCCCACGCCACGTCTCCCTCCTCCTGGCCCTCCCTTCCTCTTCCTCACCAGCCCCAAGTCCACCTCCACACACCGGGAAGCCAGGACACTGACCTCAAACTGGGGCCAATTCATGGGCATGCCAGGCCCGCTGGTGCTTCGGAACCACTTGAGGTCTTCCTGGGCATCAGCCCCCCGGATTGTCTGCTCCAGTTCACGGTACACATTGATGTAACTGGGCAAGGGAGAAATTGGAGAGTCACTCATGTCTCTGTCTGAGGTCCAGGGGGAGAAACCAGAGCAAGCTCGACGCCCAGCTCAGCCACCTTTCTGGAAGTCACCAAGATTCTTCTTCTGAGGGCACCCCAAGGCTAATACAAAAGATGGACCCAGAGGGTGTGCCCACCTAAAGCTGGCACAATACCCTCTGTGCCCGTTCAATGGTGATAATTGAGTCCAGTCTTTTCTTTCTTGCTCCTCCCATTTTGTCAAATTGAAGTAACAAAGAAGAATCATGGTATAGCAGATAGGTTTAGAGACTTGGAAGGTCTAGTCTCAAATGCTGCCTCCACCACTTCCTGGCTCCAGGACCAAGGGTAACTTCAAATGATTCTCTCTGGACCAAAGCTTCCTCATCTACAAAATGAGGTTAGCACCTACTAATAGGTTGTTATAAGGGTTAAATGGGGGAATGTCTGTCAGTCAGTGAATAATATTTATTAAGTGTCCTCTATGTGCTAAGAAAAGAGTATCTAGGTGACATCCTGGATAGAATATTTGTCCTAGAATAAATAAAACCTAAGTTCAAATATCAGCTGACACACTTTAATAGATGTGTGACTCTGGGCAACTCTCAGTTTCCTCATCTGTAAAATGAGCTGCAGAAGGAAATGAAAAACCACTCCAGCATTTTTGTCAAGAAAAACTCCAAATGGGGTTATGAAAAGTCAAACATGAATGAAATGATAAGAACAACAAAATGTGCTGAGCTTTGAGCTTGGAGTGCGTGAAGCACCTTAAAAGCAAAGCTGTACTCTCCCAATGTCTCAGCTGGGCTGGCTGAGCTCTCAAGACCCTTGTCAATCCACTGCTCAAAAACCTTCAGTGACTCCCTGGAATCTCTTAAGAGAAAACAGAGACTGCTTTTCTTCCTAGACTTCCAGCTTATCTTTCTAGGCTCATAGCAAATAACTCTATCACATGGGGCCCATGTTATAGCCAAACTAGCCTTCATGCAATTCCCTGAACTCTATCTCCACCTCCTTGCACAGGGAAAAGAGAAAAGGAGGAAGGGAGGAAGGGAGGCCATGGAGAGGCCATACCCTCCTAGTCTCCTCCCCTCAATGATCAGTTCAAGGACTACTTCCAGAGGACTTTATGAGTTCCCCAGTATTGTCAGTGTCCCTCAAATTACAGTGTATTTATTTTGCTTATACTCCATCTTTACTTATCTGTGAACATTTATCCTGATAGTACAAGGTAAACTCCTTGAAGACAGAGACTCTTCCATTTTATGTCTCCATCACCGTGCCTAGTCCACATAAAATGCTAAAAAATGCTTGAGAAATGATTTAGGTAAAAAACCAGGGAGCTATCAGACAGAAAACGATCTCTTCTTGCCCCAAGTCCTGTTACCTAGGCCCTATTTAATAAGTGTCTTAACCCCTCTTCCCTATGCCCAGCCCAGGTACCTGCTATTTTCTGCCAAATTGAGATGACGTTTTATATCCAAGAGCACCTCCTTCAGGAACACCAGCCTTTTCTCCTCAAACTGCTGGCATTGTTCGAATACCTGCTCCATGCCTTCCATATATTGGGGTGTCGACTTGCCGATCTCATCCAACACCTTCTCATATTTCTCCTGGGTCTGTTGAGGAAGAAGGAATGTAGGGAGGGGAAGAAGGGAAAAAAGGAAGGAAGGAAGGAAGGGAGGGAGGGAGGGATATTTAAAAGAGGGAGGAAAGGAGGAAGGAAAGAAAAATAGAGAGGGAGGGAGGAAGGAGGAACGAGGGACAAGCCTGGGGACCTTTATAATATTCCCTTCCACACTCCACTCCCACTACCCTCTCCAGTGGCCATGCTAGTAAATATTTGACAACGACTCAAACAAAAAAATAGAACTGGACACTTAAATTTAATCCACATTATTAACCTCTCTTTCATTTTCATATTTCTGGATTTATGAAATATCAAGCCCTGACTTGTATCTTTGCTAATTTCTAAAGTGTAAATGTAACAGTAAAATTCTAATTTAACGATTGGCTCTAGGTGGTATGAGCCTCCAGTTCGAGCTTGCAGCCATCCTCCCATCCCAGTAGGGGCCCCCCACTTCCCAACCTACTGGCCTATACTTCCAAACTGTCCCTTTCCCCTTCCCAGATGCAGCCCCAGACCTTCTGGACGTCCTGCTTGCACTTGTCCACTTTGTCCTGAAGTTTCTTCTGCTGTTCTGGGGTAACTGACTGCTCTGCCTTGCTATTGGCCTCCCGCGTCACTGCCATCTTCTCCTCCTTGCAGGCCAGGTGGTAGGCTTTCTTTGCTGCCTCCAGCTTTCAGAGATGGGGAAGTGAATAGCCATCATTTATTTAGTGGTAGTAAAGCAGAGGGGTAAGGGAGCTATAACATAACCATTTTACAGATGGAGAAACTACCCCCATTGTCCAGCCCAGAGTCTTGAAGCAGTGGGGACTTAACTGCCAGCTGGTGAATGATAACTGAATAAGAACAGAGCCTCTTCCTCTTTCCTCACTGACAAAGCAGTGATCTCACGAACACCCTCCCTTGATAAGAAGGTATTCTTTGCCCAGGAATCTCTCCTTGCAAAGTCTCACAGAACCAGACTTAGAGTTGTAAAGACCCATGGACTCTAACCTCCTGATTTTACAGATTGGGAATGACTTGTCTAAGCACTAGTCCGAGAGGGTTTGAATCCAAGCCTACCAACTCCACTGCAACATGCTGACTCTCTATAAGGTTCTTGTTGTTTTAACCCACAAGGAGTCTCACCCCCTTCCTTCCAGAGCCCCCCTTGGGTACCTCTTTCATCTTTTTGGCCCAGGGTTTCTGTGCTTTCCGGAAGCCATCCTCAGCCTCCTTGGTTTCCTTGAAGCCGCCCATTATCTGCTTGTGGTAGGCGTCCTTCTGCCAGTTCTTCACCTTCTCCAAGTCATCATTGACCAGGCTGTTCTTCATGTCCTGATGCAGCTCACTTACCTTGTCAGCCTCAGTCATGATGGCGCCCCATGCACGCTCCAGGCTGCCATACTGTGGGCCTGCCAGTAGGTAATCGGAAGCCAGCATGAGTGGGCTGAGACATTCCTCTGCCTGTCTCACTTGTACGTGACTGAAGGAGAGCAACTTTCTTCTCTGCCTCCATTTCCCCTTCCGTAGCCAACACTCAAGACCAGGCAGACCACCCAGGGACCCCGGCCGCATCCTGGAATTTCCCAAGTTCAATTCAATTCAAGAAAAGCATCTTCAGTGTATTGGGCACTTAGACTGGGCTGACTTGAGAAGGGGGGCACTGAAAGCTTAGATTCTACAGGCTGGAACTTTGGGCCAAATCTAATAAGATCAAATTTAGTAGGGATAAATATAATGCCATTTAGAGTTGAAAAGAAACTTCCAAGGCATCTAGACCAACCCTTTCACTTTATATATGGGGAAATGGGGAGCCAGAGAAGCTAAGAGATTTACTCAAAATCACATAGATTAATTTTTTAAATTAATTTTAAATGGTTACAAAGATATTAAATATCAGAGGCAGAATTTTAATCTAGGTCTTCTAACATTAAATTTAGTTCTCTTTCTACTGTACTGCTCCAGCAGACATGGCAGTCTATATATTTCTGAATCCTACCCAGGAAATATGGTAATAGGATTTGAAGGAGAAAGGGACCATCTTAGAAACCACCAAGTCTGAGTTCCCCAAAACTAAGATGAGAAAACTAAGTCCCTGAGCATGTGATTTCTTGTATAACCAGTACTTTAAATCCAAATGTTGTTTCCAAACACAATACTTCTACTTCTATTTAAGGACTCTACTCAAAAGACTTTCTCCTAATGCCTATCTTAAAGACCTTCTTCTAGTCTATTCCTTAAGGCAATAAACTTAGGAATTAAGGAATGAGCACCCACGATTGTTGTGAGATAATGAAATAATATTTGCAAAGTGATTGGCCCATAACAGTTGCTTCATAAATAATGGTACCCTCCATTCTCACTCCTTCTGTATAGGCAACAGGGAAGAAATTTAATTTCTTTAATTTCTGGAAGCAGTTCCTTGAGCTCTTCCATCTCACTCTCAGTAGAAGGTGCTTTTTGGCTCCCTTTACCCTCTACATTCAGCATGGCCAGTCTCTTTTCAGTGATGTCCTCAGACTTGGTGACGTGAGGTACTACCTCTCCATGCCTAGTACAGGCCTGGGCACGTAGTTGGTGCTAAGTAATAACAATAGTTCTAATTTCTATAATGCTTTAATGTTTACAAAGTGCTTTCCCATATGTGCAGAGTACAGGCATATAATCCCACAAAGTTGCCCACCTAAGTATGGTTACAGCACAGAAAACTGAGGATCAGAGAGGTAAGGGACAAGCCTAATAAATACTTACAAAGTCATATGATCTAGAAATGAAAGAGAACTTATCCTTCATCATGAAAAGAGAAAATATGACTTAGAGGAAAATAACTTACCAAAGTCACTTAGAAAGTAAGAAGCAGAGCTAATAATTTGGACCAAGGCCCTCTGATTCTATAGCTAGGGCTCTTTCCTCTATACCACTCTTGTCGAATGATTAAATAAGTAAAATGTATCTGAGGTCAGGAAGGGACCAGGATGGGACCAGGAGGTTCCTTAGCATAGGCTCCTTCCCATGATCTCCCTCTCCTTCTCAAGCACAGCCTCCGGAAACTAGAGGGACCACAATCATCCAGCTGGTTTTAACTAAGACCATTTGCCTTTTATCCCCAGAAAGAAGTATGGGGGGTGGGGGCAGAGTTAGATCTCCAGCTATGTTCCTTCCTTGGTCATGGGAGTGGGGCTCAGAAGTCCCCAGGGAGTAGGCAGGGGTAGAAGAGGGCCATAACTGCCAATTTGGGGGTAGGATGGTATGTGGGGAAGGGCACCTTTCTCGAGGAGCTGGCGCCAACGCTTGGCCCAGTCTGTGAGTTGCTGGGCATAGGCCTTCTCGATCTTCGCCCGCTCATGAAGGCAGCTCATGAGGTCATTGCAGAGCCTGTGGCCATCATCAATCCGCTTCACAGTCCGCTTGTAGTTTCCCACCTAGAGGAATCCCAGAGACAAATAGACAGCCCCACTCCATGACTATGCTGGCTGTTGTTGCCTCTCAAGTGGGGCCTCTCTGAACCTCACCACCAATGAGAACCTGGTCATACAAATCAAGATTGGTTTTCCCTGACCCATCCTCCAAGAGCAAGAGCCAAACTGCCCACCCCCAAATAAGCATAATCATAAGCCTTCCTCACAAACAAACTCCCATTCTCTGTTATATCCTCTGGTATCCAACAAGTACTTGTACTGAGTAAGGAAGGTCTGGGACCACTTACACAGGAGACCCAGCAGAAACCATTCAGCCCTACCCCATTTCACATTCCTGCTTGTCCATACCCTGGTCCCCCATATTTCCCACTATCTACCAAGCCTAGAGGGAAGGGAAGTAGATGAGTCCCATGAAAGTTGGGGAGGGGGCAGGAAAAAGATTGAGAAGAGAGAAGCAGGAAAAGGGCAATCAATATGTCCTCTAGATGGAAAGAGATGGAAAAAGAGAGATGAAGAAAAATAGAGAGTCACAGAAAAGCAGGCTTGAGGATGGGACAGAAATGAGGGAAGAGGGTAGGTGTTTTTTTAAAACACAAGAAGGAAGAATGAAAGGTAGGATAACATACAAATATAGGTTTATAGAATGATTTCTCACACATACTTGGTGAGGTAAATAATGAGAGAATTAATTTCCCCATTTTACAGAAGTGCCAATTGAAGCTCAGAGAGGGTAACTTGGCCGGAGTAAAATAGCTAGTAAGGATGGCATAAGGGACAGGACGTAAAGGAAGCAGGGAGTTAGAAGATTAGAATGAAGGCATTAGAAGCAAAGAAATAGAAATCTAAAAGAGCAATCCTGAAACCCTACCCCATAAAATTTAAAGAAAAGCTCTATTTGCCTCTTGTTAATTATTCAATAATAGAGGATAGGGCTTAGACCTGTGATTTCATTAATTTAGGGAACTCCCAGGAACTTTCCTGCAACATGTACTCTTGGAGAGTTGCCTAAGATACTAAGAGGTTAACTAATTTGCTTCTCACCACATCATCATCACCACTGCCATTTTCCTCACTCCTCATCACCATCATCATCATTATTAACATCCTCATCATCATCACCACCATTGCCATTCATTCTTCCTCACAGCAGTCCTGTGGGGTAATTCCCTCAAGTATTACTGCTTTTGGGGGATGTTATTGTTTAATTGTTTTCAGTCTTGTCTGACTCTTTGTGACCCCATTTGGGGTTTTCTTGGCAAAGATACTGGACCAGTTTGCCATTTCTTTATCCACCTTATTTTGCGGATGAGGAAACTGAGGCAAACAGGGTGAGGTAACTTGCTAGTAAGTGACTTCCTGAGGTCAACTGGAACTGCCCGACTCCAAGCCTGGTGCTCTACCCACCTATATGTCCATTACTCTTTGAAGTTACTCAATAAACAAGGATCTTGATAATCACTCCCTTCCCTATTACTCAAAAAAGGCAGCCCACAGTGCAGAGGGCATCTAAAACAGATGAGGATGGCATCTAAATTAGACATTAAGTTTCTAGAAGAGGAGGAAGAGAGGGTGGATGGAATGGGAGACAGAAAATAGTTGACAAAGGTTTGATTTGGGTTGGTGAGTTGTGAGGTGTCTTGGAGAGGCAGGAGAGTAGATGGAGATTCACTGAAACTGTAGCCTTGCTCCCTCTTGTGGCTGCAATATGCCAAATTAATTCTGCACAATGGTTGTGGAGGGCAGGAAGAAGTAAGGATGGATGGAGGACTGGGTGGGTAGAGAAGAAGGAGAAATAATACTCAGACAGAATGATGAGGAAATCTAGGCCTGGGTGCTTCTGAAATTTCTTATGTCAAGTGGGACAGGAGGGAGCTGGGCACTGGTCCCACAGATTAGAACACTCCCAGGTTGTAGCCCCTGCTGTGGACCCCCAGGCAGAAGTAGAATAGGAATTTGGGAGGAAATGGCATTGTGGGAAGTAGGGTGGGGGTGGGGAACATGGGGGAAAGCTCACCTCCCAGAAGCTGTCTGTGATCTCCTCCATGGAAGGTGTGGTCTCATCATAGGAGCCAGACATGGTGCCCAGGGTTGGGAGCTGGGGCTGGGGACTGGGCTGCAGCCAGGGACAAACCTTTGCTCATGTACTGAAAGACAGGGGAGAGAAGAATGATCAATAAATCATAAAAGGGAGATGTTGGAATCAAATCTCCCCATCTCCCCTACTCCCAATGGCTACCTTTGCTTCAAGGTCCTGATCCTGGCTGAGAACTCAGATGGGCATAAACTTTTGAGTCATAAAAGAATCCTAGGAATCTTTATCCATTCTAATCTCCCTATTTTACAGATAAAAAAAAACAAAAACCTGAGTTCAGAGAAGTTAAATGATTTGCCCAAGACAAACTTGTCAGTAGAAAACTTAATAACCTAAGTTTCTTGATTTCTATTCTGATCTTTCCATTTTCTATTATTATTTTCCATTTCTGTTTTCCATTACCTCTGCAAACCAGGCACAAGCTTGGCCTGAAATTCAAAAAATGAGTCCCTAGAAGGGTCTTTTTGGGTAAAATAGCACTGAATCACATCTCAGGAAATTCCCCTATCTTAAAGCCCTGGTGGGGTGGGGCATTAAATCTCAGCACTCCCATTTTGCAGAGTGAGGATAGGATCTTGCCTGGGGTGCATCAGCAAGCTGGTGCTGATTTTGTTGTAGTTCATGTATTTTAGACATGTCTGACTCTTTGCGACGCCATTTGGAGTTTTCTTAGAATAAGTCTTCCAATTCCTTCTAGTTCTTTACAAATGAGGAAACTGAGACGGAGATTAATTGATTTGTCCAGAACTATCCAGCTAGTAAAGATCTGAACAAAGATTTGAATTCAGGAAGATGAGTCTCTACCCATTGCACCACCAATATTTTAGGTTAATTCATCCAAAAGAATATTCTGAATCTTAACACCACCTAACCTCAGAAACTCAAAAACTCTATAAATGCTGACTCTTTGCACTGCCCTTCCCCTCATTGCCCATCAGAGAGGATGCAACTTTACATACCTCTCCCCTGATGAAATCTTAATTCAGAGTAATTCAAGCTATGCATAAATTAAAAGGCAATTACAAAAGGTATGATGAGGCACCGTAGGTGACTTGAGCTAGACAAATGGCAGTAAATTTTTAGGCTGCCTAGTTCTCCCCCTCATTTTAGAGGGAGAAACTGAGGACCACCATAGGAAGGTAATTTGTTCCAGGTCAGACAGGTCAGACAGGTACATAGGAAGTAGATTGAGCTAAGTTTCTTTCTACTATTTTATCCTCTCTGCCCCCATTTTGCTAAACTTCATAGTTCCAGACATACCCTATGTGCTCAGTAAATACTGGCCAGTCTGTGGATATCCTCCCTCCCCCATCCCTGTTTTTAGCATCCCAACCAGCTGGCAAGAGTCTCTCCCCTGCCCCAGCAAAGTGCTAAGAGGCAGCACCACCTTGTGGCTCCCCAGCTCCCTCCTTTGCAATAAAGCCGTTTTCCCTGTACCACAGTACTTAAGCCTCTGCAGAAGTCAGTGCACTCTCTCCTGGGCTCTGCCTATCTGAATGTTTCTTTTCTCTTTAAAAACTTAACCCCTTCTTCCTCCCAACCTTTCCTGATCACCACTGCCCCTCCTGAAAGTGA
This sequence comes from Sminthopsis crassicaudata, assembly GCF_048593235.1. NCBI lineage: Eukaryota > Metazoa > Chordata > Mammalia > Dasyuromorphia > Dasyuridae > Sminthopsis > Sminthopsis crassicaudata. Next base: position 288,522,448 of record NC_133620.1, read on the forward strand.
ACTCTTCACATTTGGGGTAGTAATACTGGATCCAGTAGTAGCAGTGTTCCTCTTGCCATCTAGCTTGAATTCTGCTTTTTCTATGGATATGTTGTCATTTTGTTAGAGTTGTGAAGTCATGCAGGGAGTGATTATATCACTGTCCATCTCAGATGCCCATTGCCTCGCTCAGTACATAGCTGCCCAGTAGGAAATTAATACTTTTTGAATGGAATTTGTTGGGATCCCTCAGGGAACCGATGGTCCTATCCCCCCATGCCTTCCTTCCCTTGTTAGAGGCTCAATTCCTCCTTGCTCCTTTCAGCTACAACATGGTTCTGTCATTGTCCCGGTTGCCCCTGCAAAAACAATGATGGGCACAGATGGCAAACTTCCCACTTCTTCCCTCTCCCCCTACGCAGGGACCACCAGACCTGACTCTTCTCTCACAAAGTGTTCATTTGCCTTCCTCTGGCCAGCAGATCGGCTGGGACTTGCTCAGCTGTCTCTGCGTTGGTCTGCCCTTGATTGTCTGTCTGCATCACTGCTGTCCAATTTAGCCTGCAAGTTTCTGCAGGACAGAGGCTGTGACTCCCCCCCACCCCCAACAGATCCTCTGCCAGTCTCTAAACACAGAGAGAAAGCTCATCCCTGTCCCTCATGCAGGAACTCCAGAGCAAACCAACTAGAAAGGCAGGAAAAGTAGGCCTTGGAGAATGAGGCTTGTGGTCCAGCCAAGAAGCTTATGGGATTGCAGAATTTGGAGCTAGAAGGACCCCCAGAGCTCATCTAATTCACATCACTCATTTTTTCAGAGAAAGTAAGACTCAGAAAATAGAAATGACTTGGCTAATATCAGAGGTAGCCAAAATCCAAATCTTTGGACTCAGAATAAAATGCCTTTTCATTACCCCACATTGCTGTTGGTTCAGCTGCTGCTCTGCTCAGTTGCCAAACTGCCATCTCCTTCTGCCACAAAGCACTGACTAATGAGGACCTTAAGAGAATTGCACTCCATCTGGGAAATCAAGGGGATGCCCAAGCCCATGTGACCTTCTGCCCCTCCTAACCTAAGAGAATTCTACATGTTCCCAAGCAGCAGAAACCAAGCTCTGGGATACTTCTAAAATCTTCACAGGAAAGGATTTGATAAATTCAGTCACAATAAAGTATGAATGGTTAAGAAGAATTTTTGAAATATTATATTTCTATCTGTATAGCCAAATAAGGTTCCTCCACATCTATTATCTCATTTGATTTTCAAAACAACTGAAAATGCTCTTTTCAAAGGTCTCACACTGCTGGTAAGTATCTGATTTGAATTCAGGTCACCCAGCTGCCTCCCAATCATCTATCAATCATGGCCTCTTTGCACCTTTTTTTTTTTTTTTTTTTGGGGGGGGGCTGGTTTGGCAGTTGGGCTTTCGTGACTTTCTCAAGGTCACAGAGTGAGGATGTTTCTAAAGCCAGACTGAACTTGGGAAGATGAGTCTTTCTGACTCCAGGCCTGGGATGCTATCTGCTGTGCCACTTAGCTCTGCATCCCCTCTATCAAAGTGTACCATCATTCTTCTAGGGACCCAAATTCAAAACTTATGGTCACTCTTACTCACTACAAATGATAATAATACCACCTAAAACTTATATACCAATTAACATTTCAATGTCTCATTGGCTTTCTCAACAATTCTATGAGATTTATATTAATAACAATAACATCCCCATTCTACATAAAAGAAAACTGAGGTTGAAAGAAGTTAGTCACTTGTCTGATATCACACATTTTTTAAGTATCTGAGGAGGGATTTGAAGTTAGGTCTTCCTGATTCCAAGTCATCTCTCTTATCAATGACACCATATAATCCTCTCAATCATTTGCTAATATCCTATCATTTCTATCTTTACAACATTTCTCCCATGAGTTTTCTTCTCCCTAAATCTACATGGCCAGCATGCTAGTCCTGTCCCTTGTCACCTCTAACCTGAACTATTACAACAGCCTTAAAATTGCTCTCTCTACCCCAAGTCTTTCCCACTCCAATCCATCCTCCACATAAGCTTTCAAAATGATTTTCCTAGGTTTGACCATGTCTCTCCCCTACACAATAAAATCCAATTGTTCTCTATTACCTCTAAGACAAATATAAATGTCACTGTTTAACATTTAAAGCCTTTGAAATCCTTGGTCCCTTCCTACCTTTGCAAACTCATTCCATGTTACACCACTTTCTTTACTCTATAGTCTAGCCCACTGGGCCATTTTACTTTCCCTCATACTTTTCATCTTCCATTGGCCATCCTTTGCATCTCACTTCTTAGTATCCCTAGTTTTTTTTCAGGCTCAATTTATTCACTATCTTCCACATAAAGCCTTTACTGATCCTCTCACAATATAAATGACTTCTCTTTCTCCTTTAAAAAAAAAAATCACATATTTATATTATATATATTTTATATACCTATATTTATATATTATTCTCTCTATAGTATGTAAGTTCCTTGAGAACCATTTCATTTTTATTTTTATATTTCTATCCCTTAATAAATGCTTGCTGTGATTCCAATAGAGTTGTGATCCACATCCACAGAGTAAACCATAGAGACTAAATGTGGATCAAAGCATAGTATTTTCACCTTTTTTTGGTGGTAGCTGTTTGTTTGCTTGTTTCTTTTTTTTTCTCATGTTTTTTCCTTTTTTGATCTGATTTTTCTTGTTCAGCATGATAAATATGGAAATATACTTAGAAGAATTGCATATGTTTAACCTATATTGGATTGTTTGCTGTCTTAGAGAGAAAAGAAGAAGAAAAAAATTGAAGCACAAGGTTTTGCAAAGATGAATAATGAAAACTGTTTTTGCATGTATTGGGAAAAATAAAACACTATAAAAAATAAATGCTTGCTGATTGATTGTTTGGGTAGTCCTTTAAAGTAAGGAGAGCAAAAATTGTGATTCTCATCCTGCAGGTAAGACCCAGAAAGGTGAAGTTTTTTGCATAAGCTTATACAGTCAGACTAGTGACAAAAAGAAGACTAAAACCCAGATCTCAAGGTCTCTAACCCAATATGGAATGGAGGAAAAAAAGGCTTGAGACTCAAAGGATCTGGATTCAAATATTGCCTCTACTAAGTTCTACTTGGCTATCTCAGGTAAGTGTTATGCCAGCTATGTAATCTTATATAAGTCATTCTCTGGACCTCAACTTCTTTATTTGTAAAATAAGAATGCTGGATTAGATCAGGGTTTCTTAAACTTTTTTCACTTGTTACCCCTTTTAATATGACCCCAGGTATATTGGATTTTTTAAAATAAAAAACAAATATATAAATCAAACATTTACTGATAATAAATCATAATTTTGTGATCCCTACATTCAATTATGAAACCCCACATGGGTTTAATAAGTGAGGAACAAGATAACCTCTGAAGTCCCTTCTAGCTAGCTATCATTCGATGCTCCTTTTTATCCCCTCTATAGCTTGTTTGTAATCGCTATTTGAATTTCATCTTTTCCATTAGATTGTGAGTTTCTCAAGAGCAGTAACCATTTTTTGCCCTTTTTTGTATCCCTAGCACTTAACACAGTGCTTGGCATGTAGTTGGTGCTTGCCTGCCTATGATCCTTTCTAACTCTGTCTGTGACCTTGTAATTCAGGGTTCTTTTCACCATTTCACTCACCCCAAAAGAATGAAGATCTGGTTGAAAAATGAGATTGTAGCTAGTTAAGTAGGTGAGGATGAGGTAGAATCAAAGAATTATAACTTTGAAATCACACCCTGAGATAATCACCTAATCTGTCTGCATGTGATGGCCAGCAAAGTCTGTCTGATCCTGGAATTCTTGAACCTTTTCCTGTAAACAGATGACAGTGTATACAAATGGGCAGATGAGAATGAGACCCGGCAAACATATGATCTAGTCACCAAATGTGGCTAGAGTGAGAGACCACGAGGTGATAGAGAAAGATCTAAAAATCCAGCCTGTGTCTGGCTAGGGAGTACCAGAAAAACACTGACCAGCACAGAATCACAGGAGACAATAACTGAAAAGTTTCTCAGAACATCATTCACTCCAGTTCTTCCATTTTACAGAGAAAGCCATTGAGACCTAGAAATAGCCTTGCCCAAAGTCACACAGCCCTATGGCAGGGACAGGAGCCAAACCCAGGCCTATGTTCTTTCCAGGGTAATTCCTCATTTCTGTAATCAGAGATCTCTGCTCATACCCTTTCATCTCCAACCATTCATGTGTCTCTTGTGGTGAGAATGGGTCTTTAGAAGAACTCTTTTTAGGAACTATTTCTTTCCTAGGTGGCCAGCAAAAATAATGACATAATTGTTCAAAAAAGCATTGTCCTAAGAGTAGGGAGGCCCACATCTTTCAGTGAGTCAAGGTGAGAACTTGGGCCTCAGTTTGTTCAGTTGTAAAATCTCATCTAACTTGAATTTGAATAGGAATCTTTCTTTCCTGCCCCAAGTGATTTTTCTAGCTTCAACTTAAATGATATCTAGTATCCCTAGAGGCAAATTATTCCAATTGGAGATTGTCCTGACATCTAGATAAAACTTGCATCTCTGACTTCCACCCACTGTTACTTGACTCTAGAAAATCATTCCCTCTGGATATAAAGAAAACAAGATTTCTCCCTTTTCCAAATGACAGTCCTCCAAATATTTAAAGACAGCTCCCAGGTTTTTTCTAAGCCTTCCCTTCTTCAGGTTAAACATTCCCAGTTCCTTTAAGAAGCAGCACTCAGGGCATGATTTCTAGTAACCCTACTAAACAGCCTCCAATTGTCAATGTTTTTAAAATGTGAGTCCCAAAACTGGACACAAAACTTAAGCTATGATACTTTTGTTCTGTAACTCATTTGGTTCTGGGACCCTGGGGGCCTCTGGACCTGGAGCTAAGAATTAACTTAGGTACTGCCTTGCTTCAGATATAGGCCTTAGAGATTGATTGGCTGTGTGACCTCAGCAAGTCACTTAATCTCTGCCTACCTCAGTTTCCTCATTTTAAAAATTAGGATAATAATAGTACCTACTTCTCAGAGTTGTTATGAGGAGCAAATGAATTAATACCCATAAAGTGCTCTGTAAACCTTATAAAGGTACTATGCAAATGCTAGTTGTAGTTACTGCTATTATTTTTGTTGTTCAGTCATCTCAATCATGTCTAACTGTTTGTAATCTCATTTGGGGTCTCTTGGTAAGGAGACTATAGTGGTTTGCCATTTCCTTTTCTAGTTCATTTTATAAATGAGGAAACTGAGGCAAAACAGTTAAGTGGCTTACCCAGGATCACACCACTAGTACTAAGTACTAAGAAGGGGGCTTCCATCCTAATAGTTTTGAGATATGGGCTCTTTTAAAGATATGTCTCCCATAATACCAAGCAAAGGTACAGCCATGCCCCCTTCCCGTCTAGAGTCCTTTCTTTACCTACCTTCCTCTTTTAACTGAGTTTCCTACAGTTGAGGGATGCAACATAGGCACAGAGTCACAAATACTTATAGAAGAGGAAATGAAAGCTTAGAGAGATTGTGGCTTCTCTAAGGTGACATAGATAATTAAGTCTAGTACTCCATCAGGAACACAGCCAGGATACAGCACCTCACAGGGACTGTGAGGGAAACATTCTTCCTCCCATTACATCATGCCACCTCAAATTCCCTTCCAGAACTGAGACTCTACCCCCTCTCTCTTCTAACATGAGCTTGAACTCCCCACCTCTCACTAAACTGAAACTTATCTTAGGCCTAGCCAAAACTAAGAAAATAAATCTTTCTTCAGAGGAGAAAAGGGCTGACAGACCCGAGAGAGACAAAGACAGAGAGACAGAGACAGACAGACACACAGACAGAAAGAGACAGAAAGTCAGAGGCACAGATAAAGAGAGGCAGAGACAGTCACAGAGAGAGACACAGATAGCGATAAAGACAGAGACAGAGACAAAAAGAGATAAAGACACAGAGAAAAAAATAGAGAAAGACAGAGACAGACAGACAGACAGACACACACACACACACACACACACACACGGCCCAAGGTCTGGCTCAAGCTCTTTTACTAACTTGCTGCATGACTTTGGACAAATCACTTTTGAGTTCACTTTCATAAAATGAAACACCATCAGCTCCTACTTACCTCTTAAGGTTGTTGAAGGGGAGAATGTTTTCAATAAATGTTACTTCAGAAAACAGAATGTGCTACAAAATGGTTTTTGGAGGAAGGCATTCATCATAGGACACCATTCTCAATGTATGGTGCTAGCCAATTACCCAGCCTCTCTCTAGGATGATTTGTCTAGGATGATCAATTTCCTCTCTTGAAAGATAAGACAATTTTTGGATCTTAGATTTGGAAGAAAACTTCAAGGTCATCCAATCCAACATACTCATTTTATAGATAAAAAACTATGGCCCAGAGAATGTAAATGAATTGTCCTGGGACACAAAAGTGGTAAATGACAAAGACAAGATTTGAAGTCCAGTACTCTAGATTTCCCATTGTACGGTGCTGTGTTTAAATTCCCTTCTTCCTCTAAATCTTGATAGGCAGAACCATAAAACAGAAAGAATGTTGGTTTTGGAGTTAGAAGCTATTGGTTCCAATCTAATCAACCACTTATATTGTGATTCATAACCCCATCTGAGGTTTTCTTGCAAAGATCCTGGAATGGTCTGTCACATCCTTCTCCTGATCATTTTACCAGATGAGGAAACTAAAGCAAACAAGGTTAAGTGACTAGCCCAAAGTCACACAACTAGTAAGAGTCTAAGGCTGGATTTGAACTCAGGAAAATGAGTCTTCCTGACTCCACACTCTATTTACTGGGTCACCTAGCTGCCCTCTGAGGTCTTTTTAAGCTTTAAATCTATAATCCCATGACCCTTTGATGATTCCCAAATCCCTCATTACAGATAGAGATAAGGTACATATAGCTTGAAACTAGGGGAGAAGTAAGGATTCTGAAAGTTTAAAAACTTGAAGGTCATCCGGGGAAGCCAGGAAGCTGGTCCAGAACCAGCTGTGTTACATGTGATAACAAAGCTAGAAAATCTTAGAGACAGGATTAGAAAAGAGACAAAATACTACGCTGAGCTCTAACTCTGCTTTATCATGGGGAGAAGGCTGCCATGGCAGCCACGGACATTTTGGGAAAGGAAAGAATGTGATATCTAGAAGGAGAAAACCATCTAGAAGAAGGGCTATAAGATCCGAGATCAAGAGGGTCTTCTGAACATGCATTTCCAGATGGAGCTCTCTCAGAGAGCTGCTGGGTATCTCAGAAAACTCCTTGTACTGGTAAGAGTTTTTTGAACTGATGCAAAGTGAAGTGAGCAAAACCAGGAGAACATCGTGCATAGTAACAGCAATATTGTAAGGATGATCAACTATGAAAAACTGTTCAATCTAATGATTCAAGACGGTTGTATAGGACTTATGATGAAAAATGCTACCCACTTCCAAAGAGACAGAACTGATTAACACTGACTGCAGATTGAAACATACTTTTTCACTTTATTTTTTGCAACACAGCTAATATGGAAATACGTTTTATATGACTTTATATGTATAGTGAATATCTTATTGCTTGCCTTCTCAATGAGTTGCAGAAAGTCTGGAGGGAGGGAGAGAATTTGGTAATCAAAATTTAAAAAAAAAGTAAATAATGAATTTTTAAAATAAAATAATCCAAAACAATAGCCAGAGAGCCCCTTAAATACAAGGACTGGATCATTATTTCAATTCAATCAATTTAATTCAGTAATTTTCTCCAATTTATCCTGTCCATATGTGGAAGCCAGATAGCACAGAGTTCAAATCCTGTCTTAGATACATACTAATAGAATGACACTGAACAAGTTATTCAACTCTATTTGCCACACATTCTGAAGATAAAAATAGCATGAAAGTATTGCCTCACTTTTTCTTCTTGTCACCGCCTGAAGACCATTTCACCCAAGGTTCTAGCATCTTCCTTGGTTGCCTCTGCCCCCACCCACAGCAGATCCTAGATGCCCAGAAGGATGGTGGCATCTTTGACAGAAATAAGGATGCTACGAAGAAGAGAGAATTGGGGGAGAAAGATAATGAGTCTAGTTTTGAATATGCTAAATTTGAGATGTCCCAAAGGCAGCTACTTACTGATGTAAGACTGGAGCTCAAGAGAGACCAGCATTGACTGGATAGAACTAGGGATTATTTTCATTAAGTAATAATTGAACCTATAGGCAATAATGAGAGCAACAAAGGGATGGTACAGAGAAGAGAAAAAGAAGAAAAAGAGAAGACTAGATATGAAACAGATAAAGAATGAGCAAAGGGAATAAGGAATAGGTAAAAGGGTAATAGGAAGAAATGAATGAGAACAATTGGATAGATAAGAAAATGTAGGGAAAAATAATATCATGAAAATCTTTAAAAATCCCTTTTTCTTTCTTTATCTATGCCCCCTCCCTCCTTTCATTCTCTCTTCTTTCCCTTTCTCTCCCCACCTCTCTCCCTTCCTCCCTCCATTCCTTCTTCCCTCTCTTCTTCCCTCCCTCCCTCCCTTACTCTTTCCCTTCCTCCCTCCCTCCTTTCCTTTCCTTTCTCCCTCTCTTCCTTTTCCCCTCCCTCTCTCCTTTCCCCCTTCCCTTTCTCCCTCCCTCTCTCCTTTCCCCCTTCCCTTTCTCCCTCCCTCTCTCCTTCCAGCTTTTCCTCCCTCTCTCCCTCCATCCTTATCTTCCTTCCTTCCTTCCTTCCTTCCTTCCTTCCTTCCTTCCTTCCTTCCTTCCTTCCTTCTTTCCTTCCTTCCTTCCTTCCTTCCTTCCTTCCTTCCTTCCTTCCTTCCTTCCTTCCTTCCTTCCTTCCTTCCTTCCTTCCTTCCTTCCTTCCTTCCTTCTTCCTGATACTTCCCTTGCTTTGTTGTGCACCCTAATCTTCTGCTAACTCAGCTCAAGATCACATTAGCCTTTTTGGTTGATGCATCACACTATTGACTTATATTGAGTCAACAAAAATTCCTTCCTCTTTTAGTTAGGATGAACTGCTCTTAAGCCCAGCTGATAACTAAATAATCACGCACTTCTGACCTGAGGTCAGTCTATTTATTCCAACTTTTTCATTACAGGTTTGATTCACCTTAGACTTTTCCAAGATCAGATTCCTTTAAAAATGAAGAACTCCTTTACCCCATAGGGATACAGCTGGTTTTTAGATAGCATTAAACTTACAGTGTACCAGTGTACTTACAGTGTACCATTAATTATAAAAATTAATAAAAAAGAAAAAAAACTTACAGTGTACCTAGCACTGTGTTTCAATAATTGAGGGAGTCATGATTTCATCAGTGGAGATCCCTTTTCCCTCTGTACCATCTTTCCTGTATTGTAGTAGATAGTCTAATTAGTTACTCTGATCCAGAGTGGTCATGGGCCTCTCTAAACTTTATTACATCATAAATTTAGAGCTGAAAGGGGTCTTATAGTTCATCTGCCTCAACCTTCTCATTTTACAGATAATAGCAATAATAGTAGAAGAATGTCAAAATGACAATAATGATTTCCCCCTCCTCTAAAAAATTAAGGAAGGAAAAGAAAAAAGAGCAAAGTCATGAATAAAGGAGGATAGAAGAAAATTCAGAAGGAAGTGGTCAAGGAGGATAGTTTTAAAAGTAATATGTTGAATTTTAAAATATACTTTAAAAAAAAAACAAGTGGTATAGAAAGAGATCCATGGTTTCATGGGTCTTTTTGTGTTTTACTTTTTATAAAGAAATGTTTGGGAATTTTTAAAGTTTAGGTTCAGAATTTAAAACAAATTAAAATAATAGCTAACATATTTCCATTTACATCTATCGATTGATTGAGTACTGGGCCTAGAATCAGGAAAATCCATATTTGTGAGTTCAAATCTATTCTCAGACACTTAATAACTGTATGACCCTGTAAGACACTTAAATCCTCTTTACTTCAGTTTCCTCATAAGTTAAATGAGTTGGAGAAGAAAATGGCAAACTACTGCCAAGAAGACTCCAAATGGGTCATGGAGAGTTGTGCATAACTGAAAAGCAACAATCATAAAAATGTTTCTACATCCTATTTGAGATAACAACCCTTGAAGTACATATTATCCCCACTTCACAGATTAGGAAATTGGTTTAGAGAGGCCCATGACCACTCTGGATCAGAGTAACTAATTAGACTATCTACTACAATACAGGAAAGATGGTACAGAGGGAAAAGGGATCCCCACTGATGAAATCATGACTCCCTCAATTATTGAAACACAGTGCTAGGTACACTGTAAGTTTTTTTTTCTTTTTTATTAATTTTTATAATTAATGGTACACTGTAAGTACACTGGTACACTGTAAGTTTAATGCTATCTAAAAACCAGCTGTATCCCTATGGGGTAAAGGAGTTCTTCATTTTTAAAGGAATCTGATCTTGGAAAAGTCTAAGGTGAATCAAACCTGTAATGAAAAAGTTGGAATAAATAGACTGACCTCAGGTCAGAAGTGCGTGATTATTTAGTTATCAGCTGGGCTTAAGAGCAGTTCATCCTAACTAAAAGAGGAAGGAATTTTTGTTGACTCAATATAAGTCAATAGTGTGATGCATCAACCAAAAAGGCTAATGTGATCTTGAGCTGAGTTAGCAGAAGATTAGGGTGCACAACAAAGCAAGGGAAGTATCAGGAAGAAGGAAGGAAGGAAGGAAGGAAGGAAGGAAGGAAGGAAGGAAGGAAGGAAGGAAGGAAGGAAGGAAGATAAGGATGGAGGGAGAGAGGGAGGAAAAGCTGGAAGGAGAGAGGGAGGGAGAAAGGGAAGAGGGAAAGGAGAGAGGGAGGGGAAAAGGAAGAGAGGGAGAAAGGAAAGGAAAGGAGGGAGGGAGGAAGGGAAAGAGTAAGGGAGGGAGGAAGGGAAAGAGTAAGGGAGGGAGGGAGGGAAGAAGAGAGGGAAGAAGGAATGGAGGGAGGAAGGGAGAGAGGTGGGGAGAGAAAGGGAAAGAAGAGAGAATGAAAGGAGGGAGGGGGCATAGATAAGGAAAGAAAAAGGGATTTTTAAAGATTTTCATGATATTATTTTTCCCTACATTTTCTTATCTATCCAATTGTTCTCATTCAGTTCTTCCTATTACCCTTTTACCTATTCCTTATTCCCTTTGCTCATTCTTTATCTGTTTCATATCTAGTCTTCTCTTTTTCTTCTTTTTCTCTTCTCTGTACCATCCCTTTGTTGCTCTCATTATTGCCTATAGGTTCAATTATTACTTAATGAAAATAATCCCTAGTTCTATCCAGTCAATGCTGGTCTCTCTTGAGCTCCAGTCTTACATCAGTAAGTAGCTGCCTTTGGGACATCTCAAATTTAGCATATTCAAAACTAGACTCATTATCTTTCTCCCCCAATTCTCTCTTCTTCGTAGCATCCTTATTTCTGTCAAAGATGCCACCATCCTTCTGGGCATCTAGGATCCCAACATTGGCATCAACTTTGACTCCTCATTCTCATTCACCCCACAGGCAAATAATCCTCCTTTTTTACCTTCACAACATCTCTCATATATGTCCCTTTCTCGCCAATCACACAGTCACAAAAATAAGTGAGGACACGATTATCTATCACTTGGACTAAAAGTTATTTGCCTCAAATCTCTCCCTATTTTAGTCCGTTCTCTGTGCAGTTTCCAAGACAGTTTCTCTAAAGCAGACATGTTACCCCATTCCTCCATGAGTTCCAGTAGTCCCCTTTGACCTGCAGGAACCAACATAAGCTTCCATGTCTGACATTTAAAGCTCTTCTTATCTGATTCCTTCTTTCCTTTCTAATCTTACACTTTATTCTACACTATATATACAACAACCCAACAATCCTAGCCTACTTGCAGCTCTTCAAACATAGCAGTCCAATTCCTGAATCTGGACCTTTGGACTGGAATTTTTTGCTCCCTCACATCTTGTCTCTTAGTTTTCCTGGAATCCTTCTAAGACTCCATTCACATCCCAACTTCTGCAAGAAACCTTTCCCCAGCTTCAAATACCAAACCCTTTCAGAATACCTCCTTTCTATTCTGAATTATCCTGTGTGTACCTAGTTATTTATATGTTGTGTCCTCTCTCCCCAACGAGAATGTTAGCTCCCTGAGAGCAAGAACTAGTTTCACTTTTTTTTCTATTCCCGGTACTTAGCATAGTGCCAGGCAAATAAATGCTTGTTGATTGACTAACTGACTGATTAGAACTGTTTAAGCAGGTGCTGGATGACCTTTTGTCAAGGATGATATAATAGAAGGTACTATTGTAGGATGGAAGTTTAGATTAAATAGTTCTCTAAGATTCCTTACATTCATATTTTTATAGTGAAGTTACTTCAAAACAGGGCAATTAGATGGCACGGTAATTAGAGGATAGTAGATGATCTGGAAGACCTGAGTTCAAATGTGACCTCAGACATTTACTAGTTGTTTGACTGGGCAAGTCACTTAACCCTCAGTGCCTCAGTTTCCTCATCTGTAAAATGAGCTGAAGAAGGAAATTCTCTAGAATATTTGCCAAGAAAACCTCAAATGTGGCCATAGAATCAGACAAGATTGAATGACAAAGTAAGAAAGTAAGTTTTTTATGAGTAGGGATTGTTTCATGTACTTGTATCTCCCAGGCTTGGAAAAGTATTGGGTACACTATAAATGTTTAATAAAAATTTGATTGATTGATTGATCGATTGAAAGAGTTATCTGGAACATGGAGAAGTTATTGCTCATGATCACACAACAAGAGGGAGGATTTGAACTTCACCCTAAAGCCAATCTTCTATATGTTATGTCAAACTGCCTTTTTCCAGGATAGTTAGCCCCATTTGGTAAATAAAGAACCTGAAATTCAAAGGAATAAACTGATCTGCCCAGAGTCAACTAGAAAAATGTTGGGCTGGATGTCATCCCAGGGCTCCTGACTCCAACCCTAACACACTTTCCACCATGCTTCTTTTACCCTATGCTAAAATACTTTCAGCAGGAGTTCTTAACCTAGGTCCATGGGTAGATTTCAAGATATCAAAAATGAAGATATGTTATATGGGAAAAATAACACATCTTCATTTTTGCTAACTTCTACCTGAAATTTAGCATTTCCTTGAATTATTTAAAAACATGACTCTGAGAAGGTTCCCCAGACTGCTGAAATGAACCATGGACTAAGAAAAGTCAAGAATCACTGCTCTAATTCCAAAGAATTTAGTGGAATGCAAAGAGCATTCAAGATCAGAAGATCTGGGTTCAAATTCTTCCTCTGATGCTTATTGCCTGAATGTCCTTAAACAACTTACTTATTGCCTTACTTATCCTCAGTTTCCTCAGCTGAGCAATTTGGAAGTTGTAATCGAAGATATTTAAAATCTCTTCCAACTCTCAATCTATGATCCCATTATAATGACTGACTAGCAATGAAAACTTTTCTTTGTTTACTGGACCTGAATGTACTTTCTTTATAGGAGGTTTCAGATACTTTTGTTGGATTGGATGACTCAGAGACAGTGGGATAGATTAGATGGTCTTATCCTTCAATTTCCTCCCTCAGGCTAAATAATTTCAAACTTCTGACTCTCCTAGGAGCCTTTCATTATAGCTGTGGTTTACCTGGGAACCTCCCCAAAGTCTCCAGGTTCTGACCTCAGCCTTCTCATTACCTTATTACTAGATCCTGACTCCAAGAAACAGCTTTCCTATACAAACAGTCCAACTAAACACACCCAAATTCTTTCTCCTCCTGTCCAGGGCTTCCCCTTCTCACCATCACTGCGCTAAGAGTCTTCCACAAATTTTATCCCTCCAAGAATAGTTGATCTCCAACACAGGAGAACACTGTTCTAGAGGGGTAGGGCGTAGATACTGGCCCCTGAATATAATTTCAGGACTGGAGAGCTTTCGCTAAGGCTAAGCCAAAAGAAAGACAACTTTAGGGAAATGTAGAATGACTGGTTGTCAGGGGCTGTCCTAACAGAAAGGAAGTCAAAGTTATAATAGAGTTTTATTTGCTTCTTACCTGTGCTACGCGACCAGGCTGAAATTCCTCCACTAGCTGGTTGTCAGCTGTCCTTCTCTAACCAACTCTCCGCCTTCCCACTCCTAAACACCAAATTCTGATCTTTCTCTCTAGAGACACTCCCAGATGGGGCACACCCATCTTGGTCTTAGTGAATATTCCCAACACACATCCCCAAGTTTGCTCTCCCAAACATCCAGGGAGTTCTCCAACCTTCTCCATAGGTCCTTTCATTTTGCCTCCTTCCCTCCGGGCCACTCTTATTCCCCTACTTTTTTCTCCATTGGGAAATAATGAACCTGGCTTCTAGTTTTGCTTCTCTCATCAAGTGCTATGTGAACTTGGATAAATCATTCATTTCTTCAAGCCTCAGATTTCTTCTCTGTAAAGTAGAGATAAATAATAAGCTCAGGCCTGATTACCTCACTGGACTCTTGCAAAAATAAAATGAAATAATTAATTCGAAAGATTTTTGGAAAGGTCAACTGAGTTTAGTTTTTGGACAAATCACTTCCCCAAAGGCTCATGTGACTGACTCTCTCTGTGCTCCACTCAACCCATTTCCCTCAATTTGGGAGCTCACAGACTCACACAACGTTAAAATTGCTGCATGCTAGGCATGGTTCTAGGCACTGGAGATGCAAATACAAAAATAAAACTGACCTCCTCAAAAGGCTGTTCTATTCATAATATTCCAATGACGCATCAGTCAAAAAGGCTAAAGTCTTCTTGAACTGAATTAGCAGCAGAGCAGGGTGCAGAGCAAGGGAAATGAGAAGGAAGGAAGCAAGGAAGTTAGGAAGGAAGGAAGGAAGGAAGGAAGGAAGGAAGGAAGGAAGGAAGGAAGGAAGGAAGGAAGGAAGGAAGGAAGGAAGGAAGTTAGGAAGAAAGAAAGGAAGGATGGAAGGAAGGAAGGAAGGAAGGAAGGAAGGAAAAATACATTTTACAGATAAGAAAATTGAAACTCTAAGAAGCTAACAGACTTGTTGAAGTCACACAGTTGAAAGGAAGGCTACTCCCAAGCTGATGATTTTAGAAGTAGCAAAGACTTGATACAGTAGTTTTAGTGCTGTGAAAGCATGGAGTCGGCAGCTAGATGATACCAATGAATAAAATACCAAAACTGAAATTAAGAAGATTTATCTTTCTGAGTTCAAATCTCACCTCAGAAATCTAATAGCTGTGAGACCCTGGGCATGTCTCTTAACCTTGTTTGTCTCAGTTTCTCATCTGTAAAATGAGTTAGAGAAGGAAATGGCATATCATTCCAGTGTCTCTGCCAAGAAAACCCAAATGGGGACTGAAGTCTGACACAAAAGTGAATGACAACATTAGAGTGGAATGAGGGAAAGTGAAAGAGAGGAATATAAGGAGACACCAGTCAGAGAATAACAGAACAAATCATGGTAGATAAATATAATGGAATATTATTGTATCATAAGAAATGATAAATAGGACAGTTTCAGAAAAACCTAGGAAGACTTTCACAAACTGATGCAAAGTACAGTCAGTAAAATCAAGAAAAAATTTTTACAAATTCAACAATATTGTAAAGACAAATAATTTTAAAAGCCTTAAGAATTCTGATCAATACAGTTATGATTCCAGAGGACTGACATTGACTTCCTGACAGAAGTGATGGATTCAATTGCAGAATGAGACATACATTTTTAGTCATGGCTGAGACGGCACTTTGTTTTGTGCATTTGCAACAAGGGATTTGTTATTTCTTTTTTGTTGGTTTTTGGTGTTGTTCATGATATATAGAGAAAGAAAAGGAGAGAAAATAAATGCTTGTCAGCAGTCATCAAAACCATTTGGTACTGGCTAAGAAATAGTAGTTGATCAGTGGAATAGGTTAGGTTCACAGGACAAAATAGTCAATGACTATAGTAATATAATGTTTGATAAACCAAAGACCCCAGCTTTTGGGATAAGAACTCACTATTTGACAAAAACTTCTGGGAAAATTGGAGTATGGCAGAAACTAGGTATTGACCCACATCTAAAACCCTGTACAAGATAAGATTGAAATGAGTTCATGATTTAGACATAAAGAGTGATATTATAAGCAAATTAGAAGAACAAAGAATAGTTTATCTCTCAGATCTGTGGAGAAGGAAGGAATTTGTGGCCAAAGAGGAATCTGAATACATTACTGAATGCAAAATGAATAATTTTGATTATATTAAGTTAAAAAGGTTTTGTACAAGCAAAATCATTGCAGACAAAATTAAAAGGGAAGCAATAAACTGGGGGGAAAATTACATTCAAGGGTTCTGATAAAGGCCTCATATCTAAAATATAGAGAGAACTGACTCAAATTTATAAGCATTCAAGCCATTCTCCAATTGATAAATATTCAAAGATATGAACAGGCAATTTTCAGATGAAGAAATTAAAACCATTTCTAGTCATATGAAAAGATGCTCTAAATCATCAGTCAGAGAAATGCAAATTAAGACAACTCTGAAGTACCACTATACACCTCTTAGATTGCCTAAAATGACAGGAAAAGATAATGGCCAGTGTTGGGGGGGAGGGGGAATGTGGGAAAACTGGGACACTAATACATTGTTGGAGTTGTGGACTGATCCAACAAATTCTGGAGAGCAATTTGGAACTATGCTCAAAGGACTATTAAACTGTGCATACACTTTCATTCAACTTCATTCAATTTCTATTGGGCTTGCATCCTAAAGAGATCATAAAGCAGGGAAAGGGACCCACATGTCCAAAAATATTTGTGGCAGTCCTTTTTGTAGTGGCAAGAACCTGGAAATTGAGTGGATGCCCTTTAGTTGGAGAATGGCTAAACAATTATGGTATATCATGGAATATTATTTTTCTATAAGAAATGAGCAACAGAATGATTTCAGAAAGGCCTGGAAAGACTTACATGAACTGATGCTGAGTGAAATGAGCAGAATCAGGAGATCATTATATGTGGCAATAGCAAGGTATTATGTGATGATCAATTCTGATGGGCACAGCTTTTGTCAACAATGAGATGATTCAGACTGGTTCCAATGATCTTGTGATAAAGAAAGCCATCTGCACCCAAGGAGAGGACAGTGGGAACTAAACGTGGACCACAACATAGTATTTTCACTCTTTTTGTTGTTGTTTGCTTGCATTTTGTTTTTGTTCTCATTTTTTTCTTTTTGATTTGATTTTTCTTGTGCAGCATGATATTTATGGAACTATATATAGAGGAATTGCACATGTTTAACATATATTGGATCACTTGTTGATTGGGAGGAGAAGGGAGAGAAAAAAATTAGAACACAGGGTTTTGTAGGGGAGAATGTCAAAAATTAGTCATGTATATATTTTGAAAATAAAAAGCTTTAATTAAAAAAAGAAAATGAATGCTTGCTCATTTAAAAATAAAAGAGAAATAAGAATATAAATATAAAGTAAAATCATTCTAGGAGATGGGAACTGGGACAAAGAAATAGTTGAAGAAAAAAAGGAAGTAAAACTGACTTAGGAGAAGGATAGATAGAAATTGGGAGAAAGGGAAGAAAGATCAAAATTTGGAGGGAGAGAGAAAAACCAGATATATGGCAAGAGATACAGAGAAAGAGAAACATAAAATACATAGAAAAAGAAGAATGGGTAGAATAGGAAAATCTATAGAAACAAGAGGAAGTGGAGAAACAGAGTGAGGCAAAAAAGAAGAATTGAGGAGAGAAGAAAGGAAGAAGGAATTCCCCAAAAAATAAAAAGCCAGAATTATAGGAATGGTATCTTGAAAGTTCAGAGACTTAAAGAGGGTCAGTGGAAGGACCCAAGAGAAATAATTGTTTTGGTCCCAGTTAATCCTGCCAAGAATTGTTCCACTTAGCCCAGAAAGTCCCATCTCTCCTCCATGGGGAATAGCTGCAATCTCCAAGGGATGCTACCTTTCATTTCTGGGCCAAAGAGTGGTCAAAGAAGGCCCTCGAGAATCAAAACTGATGCAGGTTCCAGGCATCAGGCTCCACTCTCCCAGGGTACCTATGATATTGAGCAGCAAAGTGGTTCTGAAACTGGAGTCAGGAAAACCTTCTGCCTGAGACATTTACTAGCTAGGGAAATTATTGAATCTCTTCGACATCAGTTTCTTTATGTGTACATAGATGAGATAATATACATCAAGTGTTTTGTTAATCATAAAGCACAATATAAATGCTCATTGTTATTATCCCTTCTCTATGCTGGTCTTTTCTGTCCTTGCTTCAGATGCTGCCTAGCCATGGCTAGAAAAACTGTCCTGCTTCTGTGGCCTCCCTTTTGGAGTAAAAAAATATGACTGAGAGAGGGGAGATGACGAGGAAATGTCAAAGCAGCAACTTTGCTTTCTTGCACTTACAGGAAAGAATCAGCATCAGATGTGGATGTGGAGGGACATAGAAGGACTATGAAACCCATGGAAGCAGTGGAGGTGAGGGAGAAAATGACTGTGCAGTTTTTTGGGTTTCTTTTTTGGTTTGTTTTTCTGCCGAGGCAATTGGAATTAAATGACTTGCCCAGGGTCACACAGATCACACCGATAGGAAGTGCGTGTCTGAGACCAGATTTGAACTCAGGTCCTCCTGACTTCCGGGCTGTGCTCTATCCGCTGCACCACCTAGTTGCTCCATGATTGCACAGTTTTCACAAGACTGAAAGCTCAGGAGAGGCACTATTCCCTTCAATTCCCATTTCCAAGACCACCCTTCAATATTCACTATAATTTATATTCTATAATTTTCAAAAGTTTACTCACAACAACCCTGTGATAAAGTATAATTTTATTATTCCCATTTAACAGAGGATAAAACTGAAGATGAGATAAATTGCTTTTGATCACATAGATGTAGTTCAAACCCAAGTCTTCCTACTCCACTCTCACCTGGATAGTTCACATCAGCCTCATTACATAGGCTCTCGTTCCCTGAAGAAGCCTCCAATACAAGAAAGGTCATAGAATGGCGAATTCTAGAAAGGGACATTTCACAGATGAGCGAAATGAAACCCCATTTCACAGATGAGAAAACTGAGGCTCAGGTAGAGCCAATCAGAGGTGGAGCCGGGACAGGGATCTGGGTCTCCTGGTTTCCAATCCTGTGCTCTTCATCACATGGAAGGTCAGAATTAGTGCCGTGCTTCTCTCCCTAAATAAGAACCCGGAAAGATGGATAACATCCACATGATGTCACTATCAGCAGTGCCCATTGAGGGGTAAAATAGAGCAGGGGAAACAAGAAGAGAAATGGGAAATCTTTTGGCATCACTCCTATACACACACACATACACACACACACACACACACACACACACACACACACACACACACACACTTGCATAGGCACGTGTATGTACATATTCTTACATACCCCAGCACACATATTTATCCATTCTCTCCTTTGGGATAATGATTCCCTAGATGCACTGGGATGAACTAGGGAGATGACCAAATGGCTAAGGGCCCCGGAAATCTCCCTTGTTTATTTCCGCCTCTTTAATTCAGAAAAAAAAAAAAAATTCAGTCTTCCCCACTAGACACTTCTAGTTTCTGAGTCAGACATTCACAAGGTACCTTCCTCATCCCTCTACCCTAAAGGCCTTTGCTACCCCAGAGGCCCCCCGTACTCCCCACCAGCCCTTCCAGGTGCAAAGGTATGAGTCTAACTGCCCCTCTGGAGTGCCTCACTCCCTCCAAAGGTTCGGCTGCCTCCCTCCCTCCCTCTGCAATGCACATTCCTCTCTCCACTCCCCCCCAACCCAATCATCTTTCAGAGCAATGCAGCAAGCAGGAAGGAGTCCTAGACTCTGAGGCTCTGGCTATGTGGTTGGAAGAATTAGCAAGGGTTGTCTCTGACCCCAGGGGTCAATCCCATTTATGTCAGACATGTCCACCCGGTCAGCTCAGGATCTTAAGATGGATATGAGGCAGGGAGCAGGGCTAGAGAAGGAGGGTGAAGTCGGAGATAGCCTAGGATAGGAAAAGGTTCTGAGGTAAAATTTCTTAGAATTGGAAAGAATGTCATATAGTTTTTAATTCAATACAAATGTAACTGGAAAAGAGACGTTCCCTGTTTTCAGTCCCTTTGCTCAGAGGGTGAGAAGGGACTAGGGGAGGGGGTGGCTCCAGGACTTACAGGGATGTCCTGGGTAGATGCTGTTCCTGGAACAGAGGAAGGATGAGGATATCCCTGGCTGTGAACCACTCCCCTTTAAGATCTGGTAATAAATCATTCCAAGATCAAAGCCCTCCCCAGATGTGGGGAGGAAAGGGAAGGGACTGGAGGAGGGGATGGGAATCAAAGAGAAGAAGAACCTTAAATTAGAAAACTCTTGCAGTTCTAACAGTGACCGAGTGCTCTTCGCTTCTTCCCTGTCCTCTCATCACCTTTACCAGGTACCTCTTGGCCTCTGGCTAGGAAGAGCAGCAGGAGTGAGATGGAGTGAGGGCAGGACAATTCGCCACCCCTACACAAACAAGCACACACACATACACACACGCACATATACATACACACAAGCACACAAAAGCACACACATACACACACAAGCACACACAAGCACACACATACACACGCACACAAGCACACACATACACATACACAAGCACACACACATACACACACGCACACAAGCACACACACGCACACAAGCACACACAAGCACACACACATACACACACAAGCACATACACACACGCACACAAGCACACACACACACACAAGCACACACAAGCACACACACATACACACACACAAGCACACACACATACACACAAGCACATACACATACACACAAGCACACAAAAGCACACACAAGCACACACACAAGCACACACACACATACACACACACAAGCACACACACATACACACAAGCACATACACATACACACAAGCACACAAAAGCACACACAAGCACACACACAAGCACACACACATGCACACAAGCACACACATACACACAAGCACACAAAAGCACACACAAGCACACACAAGCACACACACAAGCACACACATGCACACAAGCACACACACATACACACGCACACAAGCACACACACATACACACACAAGCACACACACATACACACACGCACACAAGCACACACACGCACACAAGCACACACACACACAAGCACACACAAGCACACACACACATTCAGAGAAAGAGAGAGGGGCTCCAGGAAGCATATGCATTTTAGCACTGACATAGCCCCATAGACTGCATAGGGGACATGTAGGGAGCTGGGGTTAAGGAGAAGGGGGAGGAAGTTGGGTATCAAGCATCTATTTCCTTCTCTGTAAACCAGGGAATTGATCCTGGGGGGTCCTACAAGTTCTCTACGATAGCAGCAAGCTGGGATTTCCTGGAACAGAACTAATGAAGCAGTAAAAGTGCCTAGCCCTGGAACCTGAGCAGGGGCTCTCAAGCACCATCCAGTGCTGGCTTTCTCCCCCCCTCCTTCTGTGCTAGCTAACAAGGACTATCCTGCATCCAGGTCCTCTCAGATACACACGGACCCCCTTCCCCCTTGGAGGGGCAGAGGGAGAAGGTATAGGAAGGGGGTAGATGGAGGGAAGGCTAGAAAGGCGATTAGAATTCTCTGGGCATGTCCCCTTTACAGACTGCGCCCCTCTCCCTTCCAACCCCCGCAGCCTCACATGCCCACAGATCCTGGAGTCCTTCCCTATGTCTGCCCTCTGCCCATCTGGATGCCTACCTGGGCCTAGCCAGGGAGCAGGAGCCAGCCTCCCTTCCAAAGCCCGGCAGAGACCAGAAACCGACTGGCTGGTTGAGTTTCTTCTTGTCCTCCTCCCGTCCTTTCTCTGTAGAGACAGGGAACGGGAACCCAGTGTCCAGGCAGGCAGCCCCTGGCTGCTCCAACTGCCACCACTCTGCTTGAGAGGAGACAGTTGTACAGGGCTACAGGCAGCCAGCTTCTCTCCTTCTCCCTCCTTCCCTTCTCCCTCCTCCTTCTCCTTCTGTGCCCGCCCCCCTCTCTGCCTCTCCCTCCTTCTCCAGACACCCACCTCCTTCTGCTGGTTTCCATGGCAACTCGGCAATGCTCCGCACATCCAGCTTCCCTCCAGTGTAGACTTAGCACGCGCACACACACACACACACACACACACACACACACACACCATACACACACATACCTTCTACACATCACCTGCCTGGGAACACACCTGTCCCCCCACATCACAGATGGCTAAGCGTCCCACCACAGTCCGCCTTTCCCTGACACAGAGACACACGTTTAGACCTTCCACAAACACATCCACAGGTATGTGAAGACACACCTTTCCTCCAAACCCTTAGTCATCCTTCTACACGTGTGTTCACACATAAGAGAATATATTCCAAGTCACCTGCCAGACATGGCCGAGAGCATCATCCATGTGCACACACACACACATATCCCTGAGTATGTTTGTGTGTATGTATATACACATATGTACACATGCACATATGTACAGCCATGCATCTCTCCTCTGAATTTCTACACAGACACGTACAGTCACCAGTAAAACCCAGTTGTTTCATACAGCGCTAAGACTTCTGCAACTGAGTAGCATTAAAATATTTGTACACACAATTCACAGCACTGCTCTATTTATCTGTATATGTACGCCATGTACAGTGTCACATAATGTGCATGTAAATGCCCATCCATACAGAGCACCTGTGTACATGCCGTGTGACTGGGGTAAGGTCACATGCAGCTACGCAGTGTCACACCTGTGCATGTCACCATAACATAAATATTACACTATACACACATATGTATAATATGGGGGGGGACATGTACCTACACTTAGGGGTGTGCAAGCCTCCCGGGGGCTTGGCTATGAATTCCATCTCTCTTCTCTACAACCTTCATCATATGTATACAATGTATTCGTAAACATACACACTTTTCCTAGAGTGCTTGTGATTCTGTGAATCTGTTCCTATGCTTATTTTTAACATATAAATTCATGATGCACACATATTCTCACGCACCAGTTAGCATGTAAATCTAGAAGATATACATATACACACATTAATCTGTTACTCAATTCAGTGACATCTATATGTCCAAATACATACAATACAAAACCCCATTATTTGTGCGCAATACAGCAATAACACAAATCCGTGGCACATCTGTCATGAGTACATTTGTAATGTGCACTCTGTGACACACGTATGTAGTATATACATCTGTAATATAATAGCCATGCCATCTCTCTCTGTGCACATGCAATAGAACGTCACAAGTGTGGGAGATACGAAGCCTACAGTTACTCAGGTGTAACAGGGAGAGAGCCAGCCTTGGAGTCTGCATAGGTGCCCTCTCTGAGCCCAACCAAACTGATAAATCCTTAAGGGCCTAATTTTCCGAAGACAAATTGGAAGAACAGTTGCCAGTATTCCTGGCTGAAGGAACTTATCTCACCTAAACAGATTTAATCATATCTCTAGACCAAAAAACAAAACAAAACGAAAAAAATCTCACTTAAGAGTTTGGATTGATTATGCACACAAGAAAAACCTCGGTGGATAAAACTCTACTAATTAAAATATTTAATCCTCTGCATTTGACTGGATTTGATCCAAGTCTATTTTGGACAGAAGCTATAGTGAATATACATGATGCATGGATTTTCACATTGTTATCAGTAGTAGGAGTCCACGGTACTCTTTTATAAAGAAGTAGTGGACATATCCACGATGTACATGTATATCTACATGCATCTGCAATGCAAAAGTGGTTCTTACCCAGCCAGACACTTGCACAAAAATATCCTAGACTTAGAGATGTGGTTGAGCAACGTGAGTAAAGTATGTTGGGCAGAGCATGGGGTGAGGCAGACGTTTCTGGAAAGGATCCCACCGCCTTTTTCAGCTGTCCTAGGGATTGGAGCTAAGTCTTCTTCCTTAGCATTGCTGCTAGTAGGGAGGGATGAGAAGAGCGCATGTACCTCTTCCCTTTCCTCAGAGTCAGAACTGGAAAGGACTTTGGAGTCTAATCCAACTCTTATTTTCCTGAGATGGAGACTGAGGCTCACTATGAGAAAGTGACCTTGTTCAATGTCAGTGACAATGCTATGGCTAAAAACATAGGTCTCCTGCCTGTGCTCTTCCTGCTGTCCCTTTTCCACACACTTTTCTGGCTCAGTCTGGCCTTGGCTGGGGGGATGGAAGGAGAGGGGCAGTAAGGACTGGAGGCAGGTAAAAGACCTTAAATAACAACGGACTACTCGAGCTTCAAGATCTCTCACTGTTTTCTACAGGCATTGGGCAATCCATCAATATTTATTAATAATAGTATCTACTATGTGGGATGCAAGAGACCAAAAATCCCGGCCTTCAAAGAACTTACAATGTAATCCGAGAGAAGTATGCAAACTAGCACTGGAATTAAGAAGAATCGGGGAAGATTCCTTATTGGAAGTGGAATTATAGTTGGGACTTAAAGGAAGCCAGAGAGGTCAGTGGTCTGAGGGGAGGAGAAGAGCATTCCAAGGAGAACAATCAGAGGGAATGCCCTGACCTTTCACCTGGTCCCATGAATGTATCTAATGATCTGAGTATCCCCACCTATTCTTCCTGGGAAAATGAACTAACAAATGTTTAGTTTTATGGAATGAGCCTTTGGGGTCAGTTCTGACCCTTACTAGCTGTGTGACTCTGGACAAATTACTTGACCGCTTCATCCATTAAATGGAGATATTAACACCCTCGTGAGCTAATATCCAATTACTTATGAATAAAGTGTTTTGTAAACTGTGATATACTATAGAAATGTGAATTATTATTATCATTAGGCCACGTCCCCTAAGACAATGCTGAGAATAGATGAAATGCTCAAAAATCAACTCAGTAAATTCTCTGCTTTAAATTCCTGACTCCAGATCTTGCTATCCCTCCATTGTACCACCCAGCTGCTTCTGTATAAATGGTTACTATTATATTTAGAATGGAAATGATAGCTGTTATTATTAAGCAACTAGGTGAGACAGGGCATTAAGAGTATAGGAACTGAAATCAGGAAAACCTGAATTCAAAGCCAGCTTCAATCATTCACTAGCTGTGTGCCTCATTTTTTTTTTCACCTGTAAAATGGGGATAATAATAGCCCTTCCCTTCCAGGATTGTTGTGAGGATCAGATGAGATACTTCGAAAACCTTAAAAGTGCTATGTAATTGCTATCATTATTAAACTCCAGAACATTAATTGTCTATGAAGTACAAAATCCTCAGTAGTTTAATAATATTAAACCTTGTTGGGTTTTTTTTCCCATTACTAAATTTAAAAAAATAAACCAAGAAGGAGGGCATCCCATCTGTTTAAAATGCCAGCCAGATGGGACAAAAGCAGGCTACTCTCTCTTTCACCCGGAAGTCTGGCAATCCTACCTCTGGGGAAGTCAGACTTCAGGCTGATCCTGGGAGTCCCCAAAAAGGAGAATGGAGACCCTGGCCAGCCCCTGGCTGACTGAGAGGACAAGGTAAAGAGGGTGTGACAGGGACGGGGGAAGATTTCCCTGCTTTGGAGCTGGGTCTCCCTAGGGAATGAGGAAGTTGGATGCGGAGGGGCTGAGGCTGGGTATTGAATTCCCTGGTCATAAAAGCAGGCCCCCTAGTCTGGCTCATCTTTCTCCTAAAGAGCCTGGCTGCCTCAATATCAGGCCCCAGGGGCGGATGCTGTGTCTCCTTTGCTCTTCAGATACCCCTCAGACTATTTGTCCTTTCTCTTCCCCATCTGTCTTCTATCCCCCACCTCCTCCCCAGATCTTGCCCCCCCCACATGCACACACACGCACACATGCACACACACGCACATACACACATGCACATACACACATGCACACACACGCACATACACACATGCACACACACACACTACACACAGAGTTTAGATCTCTCTCTCTTCTTGTTGGGATAACACTTTGGCTGTCCACCTCTATTCCTTCTCCTTAACCATGATCACCAGAACCTCCCCCATAAGCCACTGGGGAAAGTCTTCCAGACCCTGGAACTTGAAGGAGCTCGTAAGACTCACATATCCAGATCTAGAAGAGACCTCAGAAGTCATCGAGTCCTTTTGCAAATGAGAAAACTGAGGCCCCAGGAGGCTCTGCAGGATTGGAACTAAAGTCTAGCCCTCTTTCCACAGAACCACGTGCTGTGTCCTCTTCACTGATGTCCCTTATTCTCTAGGTCTAGAGAAGGATGGGGCTCTCTCAGGGACAGAGGAGACTTCTTGATGCCTGTCCTCCATGTTGGGAGGAAAAGGGAGCAAAAGAGTGGGAGACCGTGAAGATTCATTCAAGGGACCTGCCTGTTGAGTCACTGACCTACCCACCCCCTCTCCACCCTTTGAAACCCAGAGGATTTTCTGCCCTGACAAAGGCTCCAAGACTAAACCAAACTATTTCTATCTCTGGATCAGCTGTAATCAGCACTCATTTGCTGCAATTTGGCATTTCATTTGCATCATGCTTACTGAATGATAAAATGTCTGAAAATTCCTCCGTTCCCATTCCACCCCCTGCTTGTGATAAATTCGGTTCTCTCATCTAGCTTACCTTCTGTCCTAGGAAGCAAGAGGGATGTATAGGGGCTGCGGGATATGTTGGGCTAAAGCCACAGAGGTGGGGGATGGGAGGGGAGCGGGGAGAAAGTTGTTCCTCCTTCATTCTCAAAGATGATCAGTGACATCAGCAGGGCGATGTCTAAACTTGCAAGTGAATTGGACTTACGTGAGGCAGAGCTGTGCAGAGTCATCAGCCTCACTCTCTCCTCCAAATTCATCAGAGTTCAAAGGCAAGACATAGGTCAAAATGAATGTCCATGTCTCCCCAAGGGAGAAAGTTAAAAGCTTCTTTAAGCACTGACTATACCACTCTCCAGCTCAAGCATCAGTGGCTCCCTATTGGCTAAAATTAAAATACAAAATACAAATTCCTTATTCTGGCATTCAAGGTCTCCACAAGCTATCCTCCATAATACCCATTGCAACCAAAAGAGATTGGAGACCTCCCTAAATTCTTCTTGCCCTCTTCTATTTCTCCTACTTCCTGACATTGAAATCCACTCCTTTCATGGTTGATACCTTCCAAATATAGCTTTCTTCCCACTGTATGGTGCTGCCGCTGCTGACAGCTAAGGCACACACAGGAGTCCATTTGTGGGGGCTTTCTACATGGAATCTATTACCCACCAACTGAAGAACCGTTCAACTTCCCCAACTACGCTGGGCATATCGAAAAGAAAGACACTTAGTTCCTTCCTGTTTTCTGGGAGCTGATAATATAAAAGTTAAAAACAAAAACAAAACCCCAGCTATAGGTAGACTTAGGGTAGGACTGGCTGTATTAAAGACAATTATAAAATACTCAATTCAACATTTACCAAGGAAAGAAGGAAATAATCGTTTAGTTTAGTTACCAAATTTAGTTTATATACACACACAGCATTCAAAGAAAAAAGGAGATCATAATTAGTTAAGTATGTGCTAGGAATAATAAGTGACTAGTAAGTGGAGCATTGAGCCTGCAGTCAGGAAGGCCTGAGTTCAAATTTGACTTCAGATATTTACTACCCTGGGCAAGTCACTTAACCCTGTTTGCCTCAGTTTTCTCATCTATAAAAACAAACTGGAAAATGAAATGGCGAGCCATTCCAATATCTTTGCTGAGAAAAATACAAAAGGGGTCAGGAAGAATCTGAAACAAATGTGTCTCCAACACTATTAACATTTTAAATCTGATCTGGAGTTGTTGTAAAGATCAAATGAAATAATAATTATAAAGTGTTTATTAGCACTATGCCCGATACATAATTGACCTTTAATACTTGTTCCCTCTCCCCATTGATCTTATAGATTTACTTCAATTCCCTGTAGATTTTGGAAGTTTCATATCTACAAGATGTTCTGTGCAAAGATTTTTTTCCCCAATTCATATCTATTCTTATTCTAGCTGTACTTTTTTTTTCAAAGGTGATTGAAGTAGTAGATTTTTTGGAGGACTTATTTTTAAAATATTTTCTATGTTATGGTTGTTTATAAATTCTGTCCCTATCCACAACTGTATTCAGTGGGCATCGTTGATTCCTTCTTGTGTTTTTCCATTACAAATAATGCTAGCCTATGGCTTTAAATAAATGTTTTGGATCATATAAAGAAAGGTATTTTAATACCTGAGCTTTTATTATAGTTTTAAATTGTTTTCCAAAATGGTTAGACTAATTCACATTCCTGACTTAACACACCCTATCTAAAGAAAGATAAAAGACTATTTCTGTCTTTTGTCACCTTTGCCAATTTGCTAGGTGTGGGGTGAAACCTCAGAGCTTCTTTAATTTACATCTCTTATTATTAGTAATTTAAAGCGATCTTTCATATGATTGTTAATAGTTGGCAATTCTTTTGAGAACTGATTGCTTATATCCTTTTACCACTTCTTACAGAGAAATCTCTCAGTCTTATTTATATATTTGGCATGACCTGCTCTCAATAAAGCTACATTGGCTCTTTGTAGTCACCACCTTCTTTTCTAAGAATTCGCTTGATTAGTAATATATTATAACATTTTACCAGGAATTGAAGTAAAATTCGCTGACCTATAACATACAAACTCTATTCTCTTCTCTCTTTTAAAAATCAGAAGCAGATTTGCCCTTTTCCAGACTGGCTGTCCCTTTCTTTTTCTGCTTGGTCTTCTATCACTGAAAGAAATTTATCAATCACACCTGTGAGCTCTTTCAGATGTGAGACATACATATTCATCTGGATTTAGTGAAATGAATTCATCAAAGATGCTAAGTACTATCTTACCATCTTATTTTATTTTTGCTGTTGTTTGGTTGAAGAGTCATGTCTGACTCTTCATGACCCTATATGGAGCTTCCTTGGCAAAGATACTGGAGTAGTTTGCCATTTTCTTCTCCAACTCATTTTATATATGAGGAAACTGAGACAAACAGGATGAAGTGACTTACTCAGTATCACACAGCTAGTAAGTGTCTGAGGCCAGATTTGAATTCAGAAAGATGAGGCTTCCTGATTCCAGACCAAGCACTCTACCCACTTTGCCACCTAGCTTCTTTCTTCCTATTTATTTTGGGCACCAGTTCTCTATTAGCCATTTTTGTTCTTTCCTTTCCAGTTCAAAAATAATTTTCCTTGGCAGAAAAAAACCCCACCAGAAGCAAATTACTTATTAAGTTGCTCTGGCTTCTCTGTGGTCTGCTTTCATTGTCCTGTCCACCTGGAGTTTCATTCTTATCCCTTATTCCAACCTCTTTTCCTCAATATAGCTTTGAAGAAACAAAACAGAAAAAGAATCCCTTTTATTGTCCTTAGTTCTCCTGGCCAGCCTCAGCTCATGCTGAATTATAGTAGGTCACAGGCTGTTTTTTTTTTTTTTTTTTTAAGGTGCTCCAAATTTATTAGTTCCTGTGCAGAACAAAGCAAACTTACTAAGTCTGCTGGAAAGAGCATAGGTGACTTGAAAGTTTTTTGTTTTTGTTTTTTTGGGGGGGTGGCTTATGAGTGGTTCCTATCTTCATTTTTGCTGTTTTCCTTTAAAAAAAAAAAAAAAAAAAAAAAAAACTACAACCTAACTACTTCTGCCCTTAAGCAACCAACCTTCCTAATCTAAGGGTCTGGGTAAGAAGGGGAAGAGAGGCAGAAAATGTTCTCTAATCTCTAACATAATAATTGGGAGAGTTCTGTTGATCATTCAGAAGATCCCAACCCTGATTTTGCTAGGTTCACTGACATGTTAATTCTTCATGACTTCTTGAGCCAGATTGAATGATCATACCAAGTGCAGCCTAAAAGATACCTGAATGCCATCTAGAGATTCCACTGTAATTGTCATGTATAGACGAATTAGCTTCCCAAAGAAGCTTGCCTGCCAAAGACCCATGTCTGATTTTAAGACCAAGATAGAAGGAAATTAGTTCCTCAGAGTAATCCCCCAGGATGGGAGCTGTTGTTGGACAGATCCTTCTGTAGTTGTCATGGTTGTTACAAGAAGACCCCTGACTGGGACTACCACCATGTTCCTTGTTCTTGTGGAGGCTCCAAAGCAGCCCCTGTCAGGCAATGGACAGTGGCAGAAAATCATCAGAGACTTAACTAGAGGGAGAGGGGCCCTTGTCCCTATAACCCATTTGTTAAGGAGATCATGGGCAGATACACCACAACCATGCAATGTCATAATGAGAGTTCTTTGGGTTTAGACCATAGGTTTTTTTTTTATTCAATCTCAATTCAATCTTACATCTATCTTGTATACAAAATTACCTTTAGCTTTGACCTCAATAGAACCAGGAGGTGGGTTGTAGAGCATGGCAACAGCTGTCGGCCTCTAAAACCTACAGGCTGCGTGACCCTGGGCAAGTGCCTCCAATAACTTTCTATGCAAAGCAGAGGCTGATCTGAATTTGTAGAAGGAATCTTTTCATTGAAAATTCTCTGTACCAATGAAATCACTGGTCTAGTCTAAAAATAAAGTTGACACTTATGTAATAGCCTGTGGTTACAAAATACTTTTATACATGGAGACCAGGAATGCCCATCCAGATGAGTGAGGTAGTCTGTGGGCATGGTATCCAACATGATGTCTGTAACCCCTTTCTCTCTTTCTGGATTTCTCTGCTCACTCAGAATAGCAAGTCTGGAAGCTTTTCCCAAACATGGAACCATCTATGTCCATGACAATGTGGCTACAATTCAATATCTCTTTGAGGATCCTAGGATAACTGTCTTGGAATAATGGGCAGAGATACACTCCTATTACTCACTACTAACTCCTGAGCCCCCCAAATTTACATTTACACAAATCAGTCACAATTATCCTACTGATTCTTAACCCGAAATATTGATTTAGCAACAAGGCAAAAGGGGATATAGAAGGCAATAAAAGAGAAGAACAAAAATTTAAAAAACATTACAGTTTACCCATAAGCCCTACAACTCACTCTATCACAAAAGCAAGCAGAATCTTACCAAAAACTATCAGAGAGTTATGTGAACAGTGAAATCCATATGTCTAGAGCAACTCCTACCTTTGGACTACAGACTTAGACATCCTATGTCACTGGGGATAACAGACTGCATCACACATCCCCTGCCAAACAAAACCACTTCTCTGATAACTGTTCTCTTTCTGAGAAAAGCCTCTTCTCTGGTACTCTCAGACTATTAAAGCCTATAGTTTTCCTGTTCAAATCTCCTTGAATTCAGGATGGAGGACAGAGAATACAAATCAGAAGCAGCTCCCAAAAAGAAACTCCCTCAGGTATTAGAACAAAACCTAACTGAACTCTCCTTGATATAATTCGCTGAACCATTGTTAAGCCCTGTTAAATTTAATTGACTGTGTCCTTAACATTGTAAGTCCATAGTTTCTTACCTTTGCTTGGGAACAACAAAAACCTTGAGTTTCTTTTTCCTTTAATACTTGGGCATTTCTGAATGTGCTAGAGTTTGTTTTTTGTTTTGTTTTGTTTACACTGCTAGAGATGACTATTTCAGCTTTTATAGTCTCTGCTCTAACAAGACCCACTGGAGTGGCCAGCCATGACTTTGGTCAATAGTTTTTTTGTTCCCTTAAAAAGCTCAAAGATGCTTGTATCTTCTTCTTTCCCACAAGGGCTCATGAAAATATCATTGTGAAAGAGAAAGTTAGATTCTGAAGCCTTTCTATCCACTTTCAGTAAATGATAGTATTTCAGTCAGAAAGGACTCTAGAAGTTATCCTAATACACCAGGAGTGAGGCAAGATTAGTATGGCATAAGTTACACTTATATAGCACTTTGCAAATATTATCTCATTTGATCCTTACAAACCTGAGATGAAGATGAAATTATTCCCATTTTACAGATGAGAAAACTGAGGCAGACAGTGATTAAATAACTTGCCAAAGATCACAAAAGTCATTAGAGTCTGAGACTGGATTTGAATTCAGGTTCTCCTGATTCCTGAGCCTTCTATCTTTTTTGTCACCTACTTAGGTAGGTGTCTAATAAACTAAAATAATTTATAAGGTGATATAGAAATACCTGCTGTCATTGACATTATACTTAGATATGAATGAGGTCACTGGATATAGTGAATAGAGTGCTGGAGTCAGGGTAAAAGGCCTGGGTTCAGTGCAACATAGTGGAAAGAATACTGGATCTGAAGCCAAAAGATATGAATTCAAGTCCAGCATCTGATGCTTAATACTTGAATGATCTTGGGCAAGTCACTTAATTAATTAAATGAGATAGTCAATTCATAAAGTCAATAAATATTTATTAAACATCTACTGTGGGCTAGACACCACTAAGTCCTAGGGATGATGCACATAAGAAACTCAAACTTGGGGGCATGATGTTTTTGGAGCTGAAATCAAACAGAGCAACTGATAGGGAAAATAAGAGGATCCCTAAGATTGCCTTTTGGACAACCAGGTGGCATAGTGGAAAGAATACCAAGCCTAGAATTAGAATGACATCTTCCTGAGTCCAAACCTAGCCTCAGACACTTATTAGTTGTGTGACCTTAGCAAGTCCCTTATCCTGTTTATCTCCATTTCCCCATTTGTCAAATGAGCTGGAGAAGGAAATGGCAAACTACTACGTTACCTTTGCCAAGAAAATCCCAAGTGGAGTCACAAAGACTTGGCCACAACTAAAAACAGCAAAAAGTTCCCTTTCAGCTCTAGTTGGTTGAGTTATTCAAATTTTATCTGTAGCATTTACTAACTATTGAATTAATCCTTCTGAATTTCTGGAAGCCCTCTGAGACTTATCTAATGCTTTACAGAAGGTTTGTGATGAGATTCCACTATTAAGAGCTAGACAGTACCTGATATATATTGATATATTAATAAGGGATTATCCTTTCTTAAGTAAGTTAGGACTGTGTACAGCAGAATTTCAGACCAGGCATAGCCCAGAAGTACTTTTTGAAACTTAGGAAATTTTAGGATTATAGATTTAGAGCTGGAAGTGATTTTAGAGTCCATTTCCTCCATTTTATAGATGAAGAAAGTGAGATATCCTCCCATACCAGAGGTTGTGATTTGTTCTTTCTTTCTTTCTTTTTGACGTTCTTAAAAAAAAAAGAAGAAAAGAAAAAGAAAAGAATTCCAAGTTCTTCTCTCTGCCTATCCATTGAGAAGGCAAGAATTGTGATATGAATTATACATGTGAAATAACACAATACACATTTCCATATTAGCCATGTTACAAAAACCAAGTAAGAAAATAAAGAAAGGGGAAAATGTATGCTTCAATCTACATTCAGACTTCATTCAGTTCTCTCTCCAGAGGTGGACAAAGTTTTCATCATAAGACCTTTGGAATTGTTTTGGATCATCACATTAATCAGAATAGCCAAAAGTGACTTGTTCAAGGTCACACAGATAATAAGTGACTGAATTGGGATTTGGACCCAGATTTTCTTCTACCAAATCTGGGGCTTTTTCATGAAAGTTCACTGAGAGTAGGGACCATCTTGTTTAACTGTATTTATATCCTCAGTATTTAGAAAGTGTCTGACAGAAAATTGAGTGCTTAGTAAAAGTTCTATCTATGTTCACCCGTATGATAGTAAATATTTAACAACTGACTCTCCAAAATACACTTTAAAAAATACACTTAATTATTAGCATTTTTTCTATTACCTTCTTAAACCTAGATAGTCACTCCAGCAATAAATCAAGCCCTCATCTGTAGCATTTGACTATTTCCAAGATATAAAGGCTCACACTAAAAATTTAGTCATAGTTTTTCCTGAGCTGGCTCTAGTATATCCTGTAAAATGTATATATATATGTTCTCCTAGTCCCTCAGACATACTATCAAGTAGTTTTCCTCATCTTCTCACTGTCTGTAATTTCCCAAATATGATTTGCTTGTAGATTTTGCCTTTATAACATCTATTATATATACACTCTTTTTTCCTCTGGCATAGCCACCATTCTAGAGCTGGCCTTCATCTCCTCATGCCTTGATTATTGCTATAGTATCCTGGTGGTCTGCCTGCCTCAAGTTTCTCCCTACTCCATCTCATCCTCTATTCAGTCACTAAAGTGATTTCCTAAAGTCCAATTCTGATCTTCAACTCAGCTCCTGCTCAATAAATTCCACTGGTTCCCTGATTCCTCCAAGATCAAATACAAAACGCTTTGTTATAGCATTCAAAGCTCTTCATAATCTAACCTTCTCCTAGCTCTTCATTCTTCTTACACTTTACTCTCCAACCTGTATTCTTTGATCCAGTGGCATAGTCCTCCCAGCTGTTCCATGTTCCAGCTCATCTCTGGTCTCTGAACATTTTCTCTGGCTGTCCCCCTATGCCTGGGATGCTCCCCTTTCTCTGCTCTGATTACTGATAGCCTTGGCTTCCTTTTAATTAAGGAATTAATAAGAGGAAGCCCTCTTAATTAAAGTGTCTTCCCTTTAATAATTATTTCCTATTTATCCTGTATTAAGTTTTCTTTGTCTATATCTGTCTGCGTGTTAGACTGTGAGTTCTTTGAGGGTAGGGAATGGCCTTTTGTGTCTTTTTATATGACTAGCACTTAGCTAGCGGCTGACTTGCCAAGCCACTTAACTTTGTTTGCCTCAGTTTCCTTACCTATAAAACGAATTAATACTTAATAAATCCTGGCTAATTGATTATATATTTTTTTTTTTGTCTTTACATCATAGTCACTAGTATCTCGGTTCTAAAATGAACTCTCCTCATTTTCATAAATTATGCAAAAACCTCACTTACTGTAACAGGATAGATATTCTGTTCTATTAGCTGCCTACCTCTCCTTTGTGAAGGAAGTAAGCATTTACTAAATACCTACTAGGTGTGGATAGAGCACCTGACCTGCAATTAGGAGGACCTAAGTTCAAATCTGGTCTCAGATATTTACTAGCTGTGTGACCCTGGAAAGTCACTTAATCCTGCTTGCCTCAGTTTCCTCATCTGTAAAATGAGGTGGAGAAGGAAATGGCAAACCACTCCAGGATTTCTGCCAAGGAAATTCCCAATGGAGTCACAGAGGGCTGTACACAAATAATACCACTATATGCCAAGTGCTTTACAAAAATAAAATCTTTTGATTCTCACAACAACCCTGGGAGGTATAGATGCTATTATTATCCTCTCCATCTCACAGGTGAATTCAGGTCTTCCTGACTCTAGGCCCAGTGTTCTATACATTTCATTAATAAGACCAATAGGTTATTAATTATTTGTCAGACTAGAAACTGAGAAATAAAGAGGATAAGTGCTTTGCCCAGAATCACATAGCTAGTATTTGAATCAGGTTTTGCTTCATTATTCCCAAACAGTGATTGTGTATAAAAATGCCACTTTATTTACAAGGTTGTCCTTGCATACCTCTTTTAATCTCAATCCTTTTGGGTGTAGGAATTTGGCTTCTCTAAGACTTCAGAGATCCTACAAGAGTTGTACTTTAAGACTTAAAAAAATGATTTCCTTTCCACAATCTTGTGAAGTAGGTCATGCAATTTTAGATAGGAGGAAACTGAGGCTCATGCCAGTGAAGTGATTTAGGATCCACTCTCTAGACCAAACCCCTCATTTTTGAGATGAAAAAGCCTGAAATTCAGTAGGATTAAATGTCTTGACCAGAGTTACATAGATAATAAGTAACAGAACAAGAACTCAAATACAAGTCTTGTGATGACAGGCCCAATTTTTCTTTCCTTATCTTTAACCCCCAATTCTTTTCCTACTGTATCCTGCTCGCTTCTCTGTAATTATATTAGTCACTTTTATAGAACAGAGAGTGGCAAGGCTAATTAT
Source organism: Sminthopsis crassicaudata (assembly GCF_048593235.1). Taxonomy (NCBI): domain Eukaryota; kingdom Metazoa; phylum Chordata; class Mammalia; order Dasyuromorphia; family Dasyuridae; genus Sminthopsis; species Sminthopsis crassicaudata. The sequence goes on from NC_133620.1 coordinate 288,558,273, forward strand.
TTTCTCCTAGAAGTAAGGGCAACAATTCTGGTAGCTTCTACCTGAACAGTAGTACCTTGAGTCAGGTTTTCTAGATCAGCCAATAGCTTGGGCTTTCCTCTGGCATAAAAGTGACCAAGAGGGTCGGGTTACAACACTCCTCCTCTGCTACCCTGACTAAGCAATGATAAGGATGATCTGCCTGGTGGGGGGTGAGGGGGAATGTCTAAGAATCACTGCACTACACCTTGTAGAGATCACTTCCTACTTGTTTTTTTGTGAAGGCTTTCTAGAGGCAGAGCCTAAAAATAATTGCACAGAGAGAGAAGTTAAAAGATTAGGACTGGTGATCATGAGACCTCTGTGACAATTTCCCCTTAAGCTATGAGCTGAAGCTTCTAGAATCTATACCGAGAAAACATTATTATAGGATTAGTTAGGCATGATGGGTTTGAGGCTATCATTACAGTTTCCCCTTAAGAGAGACTGTAAGCTTAATACTCATGGAAAAATACTGACAATAATGTTTTTAAAAAGTTAGTATAACTGTGTTCCCCCAAATATTTTATCTACCATTAGCTTATTTTTCCCTCTGCTAACAACACCCCAAAATAATATTTTGTCTACCATCAGCTTATTTTTTCTTCCTAGTAATAAATCCTTTGAAATATTTTGCCCTAACCACTAATATACAACTCAGTCAAGTTGGAGGGGTTACCCAAAGTCAGAAGGCACTTTGGAGCATCCCTTTTCTGTTGAATGTGCCCCCCAACATAGCATTGGCCTTATACAAATTATACTCTATTGTAGTGTATAAGAACCTTATGCCAGATTCCATTTCCTCTGTCTCCTTTCCCCTCTTTCCCATTGTTTGCAATAAGGTTTGTGATGAACTGACTCCTATTGTTTTCCATGTTATTCTCAGCACTTAAACTCATTGATGGGCAATCCTTTTTCCATAAACTGTACTCAGACAAGGACTTAATCTACTGACTCCCCTGCATTAGAGAAATAGGGGTCTGTGAGTCCAGTTGTAGAAAGCAAGAGTCAAACCCAGAGACTCCAGCTTATGGAATATGACAAAAATTGCTGGGGAAACTGGAAAGCAATAGGAAATAAACTAGCTATAGACTAACTTCTCACACTATATTCCAGAATAAGGTCTAAATGGGTACAAGATTTAGATATAAAGGGAGATATCATAAGTATAATAGAAGAACAAGGAGAGTTATGTCAGACTTATGGGAAGGGGGAAAATTTATGACCAAACAAGAGCTAAAGAGCGTTACAAAATGCAAAATAGATAATTTTGAGTATTTTAAATGAAAAGGCATGCACAAACAAAATTAATGCAACCAAGCTAAGAAGGAAAGAAAAAAGCTAGGAAACAATCTTTACAGCAAGTATCTATGATAAAGGCTTCATTTCTCAATTATAAAGATGACTGAGTCAACTTTATAAGAATACAAGCCATTGTATGCTTATCTACTGAGATAAATGATCTTAGAATATGAACAGGCAGTTTTCAGATAAAAAAATCAAAGGTATCTGCAGACATAAGGAAGTGCTCTAAATCACTTTTGATAAGTGAAATGCAAATTGAAACAACTCTGAGATATTCTCACTGAGATTGATCTCACACTGATTGATCAATATGACAAAAAAGGAAAGTGAGAGAAAGTCCATTCACATATTTGGAGAGAATGTGGGAAAACTGGGAAATTAATGTATTGTTGATTGGAATGTAGATTGATCCAACCATTCTGGAGAGCAATTTGGAACTATGCCTAATGCACTCTAAAACTGTGCATACCCTTTGACCTAGAAATACCACTACTAGGTCTGTATTTCAAAGAGATCATAAATAAGGAATAAGGACTTACATGTGCAAAAATATTTATAGCAGTTCTTTTCATGGCAGCAAAATATTGGAAATTTAGGGGATGCCCATCAATTGGGGAATGGCTAAAAAAGCTGTGATATATGAATGTAATGGGAAGCTAATGTGTAATAAGAAATGATTAATAGGCAGATTTCAGAAAAAAAAAAAAAAACAACTGGAAAGACTTGTACGAACCAATGCAAAGCACATGAATAAACTAAAACTGCCTACCTTCTTTGTAAGAGGGGAGGGCAAAGAGGATGGAAAAAATTTTGGAATTCAAAATTTTGGAAAGATGAAAGTTAAATAATACCTTTTGATTCAACAGTGCTACTACTTTGTGTTCCAAAGAACTCATAGAAGAGAGAAAAAGACCCACATGTATAAAAATGTTTGTAGCAGATGTTTTTGTGGAGGCAAAATATTGGAAAATGAATAAAGGCCACTCAACTGGGGAAAGCTGAATAAGTTATGGTATATTAAGATAATGGAATATTATTATTCTATAAAAATGACTTATTTTAGAAAAGCCTGGAAAGATTTACATGAACTGATGCTGAGCTAAACAAGTAGAACCAAGAAAACATTGTACACAGCAACAGCAAGACTGTGCTATTTATGTTCAATTATGACAGACTTAGTTCTTCTCAGTGATTCAGTGATCCAAGGCAATCCCAATAATTTTTGGATGGAGAACATTCTCATCCAGAGAGAGAACTATGGAGACTGAATATAAATCAACACATACTATGTTTACTTTTTTTTCCCTTTAATGTTTCTTCTGTTGTTTTTTTTTTCCTCTCATGGTTTTTCCTTTTTGTTTTGATTTTTCTCTCCCAATATGATTCATAAAGAAATACATAAAAAGATGAATGTACATGTATAACAAAAAATGCTAAAAATGTTCTTGATATATATCTAGGGAAGGAGAAAGGGATAAAATACTATTTTTTTAAAAAGAAAGCAAAGGTCAATAGGGAAGCTACACATTCTCCCAGGAAGAACTCACTCATGCCAGAGGATTGTTTTTAAAACAGAAGTCATGGATGTTTTATAATTTTACTTGGAGGTATAGACATCTTCATCTCAAGAAGAACAAGAACAAGAACAAGAAGAACAAGAAGAACAAGAACAAGAACAAGAACAAGAAGAACAGGAAGAAGAGGAAGAAGAAGAAGAAGAAGAGGAAGAAGAACAAGAAGAAGAGGAAGAAGAACAAGAAGAAGAAGAAGAAGAAGAAGAAGAGGAAGAAGAACAAGAAGAAGAGGAAGAAGAACAAGAAGAAGAGGAAGAAGAACAAGAAGAAGAGGAAGAAGAACAAGAAGAAGAAGAGAGATGAATAAATAGGAAAATAGAGATAGCTATAAATAGATGAAGATAGATTAGAGAGAGGTGGATATAGATAAGTAGATAAATATAGGAAGATAAGGATAGGTAAATATAGGTGGATATAGATAGATGAATGAATTGATGCTAGATTAATAGATACAGGTATATATTGATGATCAATATGATATATATTTATTGAGATAGATATGGCATAAATTACATATTTGTATATATCTAATAATATATATGTATGAGAGATACAAAGAGAGAGACAAGAGAGACACCGAGGCAGACTTACAGAAAGACATACAGAGAGTAGATGTGATTTCATTGGTATAGGGAACTCTCAGATACAGGTACGTTAACTTCGTTGATACTTATAATCTTAGAGAATTGCTCAGTGCACTGAGTAGTTATGAATAATTTACTTAGTGTCCTACTGTTCCACTTGAATCCAAGTCCTCTAGGCTCCAAGGCTAGCTTTCTATTCCTAATATACTCACTCCCCCTCCTGCCCCTCCTGAATACATATAGTAAAACTGAGCTATTAGGGAGAGAGATGAGCACCACCTGGTGGAGAAAAGGGGGAAGTGTTTTTAAAAAAAAAAAAAAAAAAGCTTTCCATAGGAGACTGACTTGGGCTTTTTCTTGAATAAAGAATGAGAAGGGAGATCAATGGAAACTCCATTCACATATCTAAGACTATAGCTTATGTGTGCTTGTTTTTTAAGTTAGCTGATAGATATAAATAGCTCAAAGCAAAGCATTTCCTAAAAATTTCTTCTGTTAAAAAAACAATTTCAAAACATTTTCCACTTCTGGCTCATTCTCTGGATTGCCTTCCTTCTTTCTCCCTTCCAGTTTTCCAGCTCCATTTTGTTTTGTCTCTTCCTATTTGTCTTCTTTTCTTGCTTTTGTATCCTCAGCGTTTAGCATAGGATATCTGGCACTTAGTACGGTGGTTTTTCTATCTAGCTTGTCAAATATCTGTCTATTCAAACATCTTTCCACCTATTTATCTATCTCCCATAAGACATACTGCCACAGAAATACAGCATCAATGAGACAACTGAGCATATACAATGAATGTATTATGTTATATATAATTATATATATATATATATATATATATATATATATATATATATAGTATATTATATATGGATATAATAAACCCACCCATCAAGCCAAAGCAACTCATGGGATACTTCATGGCTTTATACCCTTTCTCTTTTTGTGGTGTTCTCCTTTCTGGCGAGCATCTCTCTCAGGGCACCCTGAACCTGCTCTGGTTCAAAGCGTGACTTCTAACTGCCAGGGCTGATTCTTTCTTGAATCCATAGCTGGCTCTCTTCTCTGCTGCCAGAAGTCTCCTTCCTGGAAGATTCTTCCATTGACTACATTCCTTCCTTCTTGATTATGGTGTCCCCTATTGAATAAATACTTCCACAACAAGACATGTTGACTGATAAGGAGAGGGGAAGAAAAAAATCCCCTCTGGGAGTACTCTTTAAAGTTATTTTCTATTCTTTATAGAACAGAAACTCAACCTATTTTGCATCAAGGACCCCTTTAACAGTCTGGTGAAGCTCTTCTCAAAATAATATTTTCAAAGTCATAAAATAATATACACATGATTATAAAGGAAAACAATTATATTCTAATACAAATATGTGTGTGTCTTAAACCAAGTTGGTAAAACCCTGTTCTAGAACACTCATTTTTGGGTCACTATCAGCATATTTTTGTCTAGCCAGTAGCTAGAATACTTTAATATATCAAGGAGAATTTCTTCACATTCTATAAAGAAATGATCAAATGTAGTACTGCTTTGCCATTCATTTGCCGCTCTGTCTTTCTTACTTGCCCCAATTTCATCAACTATGCTAAGACAAAATTAATTGATCAAGTCTTGACTGGTTCTCCCCTACCCTAATTTTTAATTTAGCACCTCAATATGAATTAATTTTTCTTGTCTGAGACAGAGGAACTGAAAAACAAAGTTTTGATGGGAGAAAGAAACAAAAAGAACAGGTAATTTTACAATCCAGAGTGGTGCACTGCTTAGGAAGAGAGGTTGATGAATTTGGCAATGTGGTTTCTTTACTAGGTAGGCCTAGAAAAGGGTTGTCGAAAGACAAACTATATAATATTGCCTATGTTTTTTCAATATTTTCTTTCCTTTACCAAATTGAGTCTATTTTAAAAAATCAATCAACAAGCATTTACAGTCTATTGTGAATCCTTCATTGTCCTTCTTGTTAGTCCTTTGTTCTAAAGAGGACCATGATCATCAGAGAAATGATGCTATGGCATGCAAGTGAGTTGGATTTGAGTGAGGATGGTGGTCTGTGCAATGTTACCAGCTTCACTTTCTCCTCCAGAGTTATTTTGGTCCAGATAGTCTTTGTCCTCAAGGACCTTGTGTTCTCAAAGTAATGGCAGGTGTTTATAGAGGTATGTATAAGAAATGTAAAAAGCAAATACCAGATAACCTTGAAGGGAAAGGAACTAGCAGCTGGAGGGATCAGGAAAGGCCTTAGACAGAAAGGGGCACTTGAGATGATTTTGAAAAGAAACTGGGGATTGTAATAGGCAGATCTTTAAAGGTTAACCCATCCAATTTACAGTATTACCCAATTTGTGCCCTTTCTCCCTCCAAAGTCAATAATTAGTACAAGCTATGCTAGAATCAGATTGTTATAGCAGAAAGAGACATTGGTTCTCTTCCACCCCACTCCCTCCATTTACAGCTAAGGAATCTGAGGCCCAGATGGGTGAAGCTACCAGACCAGCCAGTCCAGGAATTTATGCCAGAAGCCAGATAAAGACCCCATCTCCTAACTCCCAGTCTAAAGGGAAGTGGGAAGGGAAGAGAAGGGACCAATCATTCATTAAACATCTTATTATTGAGCATTTATTAAGCCCCTAATATATGCCAAGCATAATGCCTAATAATTTACAAAAATGAGTTCAAGGCTGCATCTTGCCATATTGTGACGTTTTTTCACCCCTGTTGTACTGTAAGTACTTCATGTTCAGTTGTGTTCATGTGAACCAATTGTAGAAGTCAGAATATTCAACAAATCAACAAACAAACCCAAAGCCTGCCTTTAGGGAAAGGGAATAAGCACTTATAGAGACCTACTAAATGTTAGGCACAGCTAAAGGCTTTACAAGTATTATCTCATTGTAACCTTACAACAACCTTGGGAGGTGGGTACTATCATTATTCCCATTTTGCAGATGAGGAAACTGAGGCAGAGATTATGTGACTTGCCCAGTACTACACAGCTTGTAGTAGTAATAATAATAATAGCTAACCTTCATATAACATAATTATCTCAATTGATCCTCACAACAACCCTATGAGGAAAATTATTACTCCCATTTTATAGATGAAAAAATCAAAACAAACAAAAGTCAAGTGACTTCACTTAGTAAGGCTGGAGTTGAATGGACTTCCTGCTTCTAAGTCCAGTGCCCTATCTATTATACCAGCTGTTTATCCTCTTCCTTTAGCTTCATTCTGACCTTTCCTCTCAAAACAATAATAGTATCACAAAATCTAGAGTTGTAAAGGACCTTGGAGATTATCTAGTCCAATCTTCCAATTTATAGATGAGGAAATTAATTCTTTCCCTCTCCTAGAATAGAATAACTTGTCCAAGATCATATAGTTATTGGTAAGATCAGGATTCTTCCAATATAAATTCTCTAAGTCAAATCCTAGCATTTTTTCCAATATGCCAATTACTCTAAAAGATTGTAATTCAAAACTCCCCACTCCTTTCCTGTTAGGCGAGGTGTTGACAGGATAAAATTAATTCACACTAAGGTATGAGTGATTGAGTGTGAAAAATTGAATTTATTATTGGTGGAATTTCAAAGCCTGCTTCCTATCTGAAGGTAAAGAACTTAAGTAATGTGAGGAGGTGATGGGAATATAGGTGAGAGTGGGAAATGGGAAGAGAGAGTTACTGTGAGCAGCATTGGATAGTGAAGACTAGTGCAATTTTTCTAGCCAGAATGAAGTGAGAGGTAATTGTTTCCTTTACTAAAGTTATGGTCCCTTTAAGAAACTATTTCCTTTTGATCTGTGATCCCTTTCAGAGTCTCAGCCCCTCCTGAAGATATCCCCCAGTTAGGTTACCTTTCCAGGATGCCAGATTCAATTAGAAATCCTGATTAAAAGGCACCTGAAGGGTTGTTAATTCCAATAGATTTGGGCTGAAAACTGATTAAAAATCTAAGTCTAGGAACCTGAAGCCCCCACCAAGAATCCTGGTCTGATTAGATCTGGCTGTCCCAGCCCCCATCAAGATACCCAGTATAACAGCTTACCTCAAGGTAAGGTCTTTGCAGATGGGCCTAGTAGCTTGCTCAGCTGCCAGGACCCTTCTGCCCACTGAGAAAGCATTCTCAGTGCCAAAACTTCATTTCCCACTAGAAACTGATTTCTATCCAACAATAAACTTTCATTTTGCAACTAATAATTTGGGAATGAGTGAATTCTTTCATTCCTAAGCCTGCAGCTGATTTAAAGGGGATATTTAACAACTCTCTTATTGCCACTAACCTCTTGATCATCAGGAATTGAGAGCATTCAAACCGCATCAAGAGGACCTGCTGAGCTTAAAGTAGCTATGCAGTCATATGTGGTAAGACCAATGACATATTCATAATTGTATTACAACTCTGATCTGTAATGGAATCCATATCTCATTTCATTTATTACTTTTGCAACCTGGGACCAGTCATCTAACTCCTTTCATTTGTAAAATTAAGAACTTGGACTAGATGAGCTCAGAAGTCTTTTCTAGTTCTAAATATGTGAATTTATGACCTTGTGTGTGACCAGAAGGCCTCCAGAACAGTCCTCATTTCAAGAACAGGGAATGTGCTTTTAAGAGGGTTTAGCAAAAGGAACATACTTGGCCAAACATGTGTCCTGATGTAACAATTTGGAAAATATGGTCATCCCTGTAGGGAGGGGCCTGAGTCCTTATGCCTCTTGTATAACACTTTCCAGGTAAATGGAAACTCAAACCTTCTGGCAGAAAAAACTTTCTGAACATTCTTCCCAAATGTCCTCCTCTTCCGTCCCCTCTGCCAAAATCCTGCTTTTGCACAAACCTCAGGAAAGAATGTGCTTGGAATTTGGGGGGGAAAGGACTTCCTTTCTGTCTCCTCCCCTGGTTATTGAATCAGGAGCATCCCCTGCCTGAAAGAACTGCTCCCCCCTCCCAGAAGGAGCTCAATAGGTGTGGAGGGAAGGGGAGGCCCTGGACTAGGGATGTTAGGAGAAAATCAGAAGCTCTGGGAAGATGGCAGGCCAGGCTCCACCGGCTCTACTGGGAATAATTGCTCCGGTAATTATGAAGATTACACATGCAAATGACTCTAATTTACATGCCATTTCCAGGTGGTGGAAAGGTCATCCATAATTGAATAGCTCCTTCATGCCAGAGGGTGGAAAGGCTGGGCTGAAGGCTTGGGTGAGGGGGATGCCTTGGCTTTGGAGTTCACATGGAGGGCCCTAACTGCTTCCCCTCTTCTGTTCTGCTCTACTCTAATAACTCTTGCATCTTCCTTCTAGGATTAGCCTTAAACTGAACCTTTAGAGGGAAAAGAAAGGATTTTGCCATCAAGTTCTTAAAACACACATTTCCCTGTCTTAATAAAATATTGCAGAGTTATTGTACTCCTCCCCTCATCTCCCAATCCTCAGAGATTTAGTGACTTTTCTAAGATGACCCAGGAAATAAGTGAAAGAGGAAGGATTTGAACCCAGCTCTTTGTTGGAATTTGAAGACAAGGGGACAAGGAATGAGAAAAGACAATCATAAAATAAGTGTCACAGGCAGGACTTGAATCCAGGTCTTCCTGGATTCCAAGTCTAGCTCTCTTATCTTTGTTTATTTATTGATAAAATATGCTTGTTTTTGTCAAAACACGCTTCAAATTATTTTTCTTTAAATTGATAAAAAAAAAAAAATAGTTAAAACCATCAGCAAGCATTATTTGTAATGGGGATAAGTTAGAAGCCTTTCCAGTGAGATCAGCATGGAACAAGGATGGCCACTATCACCAATAGTATTCATTATTGCAGTGTGGCAGAAGTATTAGCATTAGCACAGCTCCAGGAGCTCTCAGTCCAGAGATGGTAAGCAAGTTAGACAACTGGTTGGAAAGATGAAAGGGGAGGTTAAACTGTGTTCCCTTTACTGAAACTATGTTCCCTTTTAAATGATCACTCTGAAATTGTGTTCCTTTTTGAGTCTCAGATCCTCCTGGGGAAGGCATATTCCCCCAGATAAGTTATCTTTCAGGGATAGCAGACCCTTTGATTCAATTAGAAATCTTGGTCAAAAAGCACCCCTTTGATTTTTTGAGGATGCTAGACCCTTTGAATTCCAATTGGAGATCTAGACTGGATACCAATAAGCACCTAGGCCTGGGGATTTTGACTTTCTGAAATCTGAGTCTCAAGACTCCTTTTGAAGGGCAATTCCTGAACTCCTCTTTGCAGAAGGTCCAAAGCTCTGCTTTCTAGGACGCTGCCCACTGAGAAGGCATTCTCTTCTCAGTGTCAGCCTCCATTACCCTAATAGGACTTTGCCACTAAAGAAGCCAGTCTCTTAGCAAAACTGGCTTCCTATCCAACAATAAACTTTCATTTTTGCTGATTAATATTTTGGGTTTCATGAATTCTCTCATGAAGAACCTGTGTGCCGACTAAAAGGGGATTTTTAACTTTATGACTGCCATTAACCTCATAACCACTAACCTCATCAAAGAGATTACAGCGGATCCCTTCCTGGCCTAGGGTGCAATGGATGCTGATTGGCAACTCTATTACTTCTAAACAGTTCTGGGTTGCATTAGCAGAGCAGAGAGGAAAACCTGTGTTCAGTCAAAAGGAAGCAGGGATCCTGATCACAGTTCCAAAGCAAAGGAGAACTAGGGCTTGTGGTTGTAAGAAAGCAAGAAGAGCCTTTTCTGGATAAAGACCAGACTACATACCAAGAGAGCAGTGTCCTTATCTTTTCCCAGATCATACCACTTTTTTTTTTTCATTTTAATGATATTTTATTTTTCCCAAATTACATATATAATTGTAAGCATTCATTTTTGCTTTAAATTTAATATTTTATTTTCCCCATTATATATGAAAAATAATTTAGAACATTTATTTTAAAAAATATTTGATTTCCAAATTCCCTTTCCCCTTACTAAAAAGACAAGAAATTTGATATAGATTATACATTAACATTCATTTTTTAAAATTTAGGTTTCAAATTTTCTCCCTCCCTCTTTCTCTTCTCCCGCCCCCTCTCCATTCCTTGACATGGTAAGCAATTTTATATAAGTTATGCTTGTTCAATCATGCAAAATATATTTCCATAATAGTCATGTTGTGAAATAAGAAAGAATCAAAAGAGGAAAACATGAAAAAAGTAAAGTTTTAAAGGTCTGCTTAGGAGATCATACCACTTTGAAAGCACTGAAAACTTGCAGACTCCTAGAGCTAGCTCTGAAAACAGTAGTACAAAAATGACTACCTCTTGAGACAATGCCTCCCCAACCCCTAGTAAGGAAAGTCCAACTTAAACATAAAATTTAAAGTCAAGAAATAGACTGGAAAAATGAGCAAACAAACAAAAGAGCTTGATTATTAAAAACAACAACAACAACAACAAAAGACTACAGTAGAATAGAAGAACAAGATATAAACTCAGGAGATAACAATGTGAAACAACTATAAATAAAGCCTCAGAGAAAAATACTAATTGGACGCAACAAGAATTCCAATAAGAATTCTGAGAGGAGTTGAAGAAAGTGATTAAAGAATGGCAGGGGGAAATGGAAAAAGAAATAATAATGATGCAAGAAAATTAGGAAGAGAGAATTAACAGCTTAGTAAAAGAGGCACCAAAAAAATTGAATAAAATAATAACTTAAATTTTTTTAATTGGCCTAATAGTAAAAAAAGGCACAAAAATTCACTGAAAAGCAAAACAAAACTCTTTAAAAAGCAGAATAGACTAAATGTAAAAGAAGATATAAACATTTACTGGAGGAGGGGGGGAAAGAATTCTTTATAGCAAAACTGACCAAATGGGAAAAGATATTCAAAAGCTCACTAAAAAAAGTAATTTCTTAAGAATTAGAATTGGTCAACTGATGCTGAGTGAAATGAATAGAACCAGAAGATCGCTGTACACTTCAATGCTGCATGAAGATGTATTCTGATGGAAGTGGATATCTTCAACATAAAGAAGATCCAACTCACTTCCAGTTGATCAATGATGGACAGAAACAACTACACCCAGAGAAGGAACACTGGAAGTGAATGTAAATTGTTAGCACTACTGTCTATCTACCCAGGTTACTTATACCTTCAGAATCTAATACTTAACGTGCAACAAGAAAATTGGATTTACACACATATATTGTATCTAGGTTATACTGTAACACATGTGTAAAATGTATGGGATTGCCTATCATCTAGGGGAGAGAGTAGAGGGAGGGAGGGGACAATTTGGAAAAATGATTACAAGGGATAATGTTATAAAAAAAATTACTCATGCATATATACTGTCAAAAAATTTATAATTATAAAATAAAAAAGAATTAATAAAAAAAATTTTAAAAAAAGAATTAGAATTGAGCAAGTAGAATCTAACAATTCCATGACACTTCAAAAAACAATAAAAGAAAATCAAAAGAATGAAGAAAATATAAAATTGTTAAAAAAAGAAAGAAAGAAAGAAAGAAAAGTTATTTACAAGAGATGTGCTTAAAACAGAAACACACACAAATAAAGGACTGGAGCAGAATTTAATATTCTTCAGTTGAAGGAAAAAAATGCATGATCTCAGGCAAAGTAAAAATAGACCTAATTAAAAGAAATGATTAAGAAAACTATATTTTACAAAAAATACCATAAACAATGAAGTAATATCAAAAAAGTTTACAATAAGTTTTTCTGATAAAGGCCTCATTTCTCAACTACATAGGAAATTGAACTAAATTTCTGAAAATAAGAACCATTCCTCAATTGATAAATGATCAAATGATATGAACAGGCAATTTTCTTTTCTTTTTTTCCCCTCAATACTATTTCCTTTTTCCGAATACATGTAAAGAGAGTTTTCAACATTCATTTTTGTAAGACTTTGTGTTCCCAATTTTTCTCCTTTCTTCCCTTACATCCCCCCTCCCCAACTCAGCAAGCAATCTCTTATAGGTCAAATATATGCAATTCTTTAAACATATTTCCATATTTGTCATGTTGTGTGAGAAAAATCAAAATGGGAAAAATGGGGAAAAATATGAAAAAGGAAAAACAAACCAAAAAAGTGAAAATACTATATGCTGTGAACCACATTTATCTACTATAGTTCCCTCTCTGAATGCAGATATCACTTTCCATTACAACTCTACTGGAATTGCTTTGATTCACCTCATTGTTGAAGAGTCAATCAAGTCCATCACAGCTGATACTATGTACAATGTTCTCCTGGTTCTGCTCATTTGACTCAGCAAAGATTTCATGTAAGTCTTTTCAGGATTTTCTGAAATCAGTCTGCTCATCATTTCTTAAAGAATGATAATATTCCATTATATTCATATATCATTACTTATTCAGCCATTCCCCAACTGATGGGCATTCAGTCAGTTTCTAATTCCTTGCCACTACAAAAAGAGTGCCTCAGATATTTTTATATATGTAGGTGCTTTTCCCTCTTTTATGATCTTTTTAGAATATAGACCCAGTAGAGACTCTGCTGGATCAAAAGGTATACAGAGGTATACCAAGCCCTTTGGGTATAATTCCAAATTGCTCTCCAAAATGGTTGAATCATTTCACAACTCCACCAACAGTGCATTACTATCCCAGCTTTCTCATGTCCCCCCCAACATTTGTTGTTAATTTTTCCTAGAGATGTGAAGTGGCATCTCAGAGTTTTCTTAATTTGTATTTCTCTAATCAATGGTGATTTAGAGCATTTTTCCATGTGACTAGAAATGGCTTTAATTTCTTCATCTGAAAATTGTCTGGTCATATTCTTTGATCATTTATCAAATGGAGAATGATTTGTATTCTTACAAAATTGATTTAATTCTCTATATATTTTAGAAATGAGGGCTTTATCAGAAATACTAGCTGTAAAAATTGTTTCCCAGATTCTGCTTCCCTTTTAATCTTGACTGCATTGATTTTGTTTGTATAAAATCTTTTTAATTTAATGTAATCAAAATTATCCATTTTGCATTTCATAATGTTCCCTAGTTCTACTTTGACCATAAATTCCTCCCTTCTCCACAGATCTAACAGATAAACTATACCTTGCTCTACTAATTTGCTTGTAGTATCATACTTTATGTCTCAATCATGAAACCATTTCAACCTTATCTTGGTATAGCGGGTTAGATGTTAGTCAGGTCCTAGTTTCTGCCATACTATTTTCTAATTTTCCCAGCAATTTTTGTCCAACAGTGAATTCTTATCCCAGAAGCTGGAGTTTCTGGATTTATCAAATGCTAGATTACTATTAGTCATTGACTATTGTCTTCAGTATCTAATCTATCCCATATCCATTACGCTATTTCTTAGCTAGTGTGAAATGGTTTTGGTGACCCCCCACTTTATAATACAGTTTTAAGTCTGATATGGTTAGATCACTTTTTGTGGTTTTTTTCATTAATTTCCTGGATATTCTTGACCTTTTTGATGAACAGGCATTTTCCAAAAGAATAAATCAAAGTGAGACTTCTGGGGGCAGATTCAAGATGATTGAAAGGACACACGTTTATTTCTGACCTTCTCCTATAACCCTCAGATTAATTAGCAAATCCAGTCCCTGAATTAGCTCTGGACCAGCAGAATCCACGAATATTGGAACTACAACAAATTACCAGCAGAAGATAATTTTGAAGATTACCAGAAAAGTTCTGTTTTAAATGGTAATGGGAGGGAGGCAGCCAAGCACAAGCAGCTGAGCACAGACACCAGTGCAGACAGCACAGAGTCCTGGAACAGTGTGGACTCCACCTGGCAGACAATCTATGGGGAGGAATCTACAAGAATCTACAGCAGTGTTGGCCACTCTACCCTGGTTCTAAGCCAGTAGATCAGAAGAGAAGTTATCCAATACAAACACAAAAGGTCAATAGTTGGATAACAAAAGTTATCCAACATCCAACACAAACACAAAAGGTCAATAGTGAACCCTGAAACACCAGAATCTCATGGGACCTAGCCACACCCACCCAGCACCAGGAGTGAGTCAGCACTGACCCGGCACAGCTGTACCCACTTATAGAGGAAGCCGCTGCTTGTAGAGGAAGCTTGGAAAACCTCCCCTGCCCTAAAAGCAGATATTAACATTTTTTTTAATGAGAAAAAAGTAAAGAGAACTCTAACCATAGGTAACTTTTATGGTGAAAGAGAAGAACAGATTTAAAACCCTGAGGAGACTAAAGGTAGATTGTCTCCAGATATAACCTGGTCCCCATGACACAAGGCTCTCCTAGAAGAAATTTAAAAGGATCTTAAAAGAGAGCTAGAAGAAAAATAGGGAAAGGAAATGAAAACTTTGCAAGAAGATTTGAAAAAGGCATATAACTCATTAAAAGATAGAGTTGATAAAATGGAAAAAGAAAGAAACTCTTAGAAAAACAGAATTTATGAAACAGAAAAAGAAAATAACTCCGTAAAAAACAGAATTTATGAAGTGGGAAAAGATAATCACTCCTTAAAAAACAGAATTTGTGAAATGGAAAAAAATTCCATAGAACAAAATAATTTATTTAAAAATTCAATTGGACAAATACAAAAAGAAGTTTAAAAAGTAAATGAAGAAAATAATTCACTAAAATTCAGAACTGAACAAATGGAAATGAATAACTCAGTGAGACAGCAAGAATCATTCAAGCAAAACTAAAAAAATTTAAAAATAGAAAAAAATGTAAGATTTAATAGGAAAACAACTAACCTGGAAAATATATCTAGGAGAGAACATCTAAGGATTATTTGGACTCCCTAAAATACATGATTTTTAAAAAGAGCCTAGACACTATTTTCAAGAAATCATCAAAGAAAAGTGCCCAGATATCATGCAATGAGAAGGTAAAATGATCATTGAAAGAATTCACCAAACATCTCCTGAAATATATCCCAAAATTAAAACCCCAAGGAATATCATGGTTAAATTTCAGAACTAACAGACCAAGTTAAAAATATAACAAGCATCCAGAAAGAAACACTTCAAATATCGAAGAGCCACTATAAGGATTATTCAGGACCTAGCAGCTTCCACTTTAAAAGATAGAAGGGCTTGGAATCTGATATTCTGAAAGGTGAAGAAATTTGGAATGCAGCCAAGAATACATTACCCTGCTAAACTGAGTATTTTCTTTCAGGGAAGAAGATAGACATTCAATGAAACTGATGAATTCCATTTATTTTTGATGAAAAGACTAGAGCAAATAAAAAATTTGACCTCCAAATAAAGAACTCAAGACAAGCATAAAAAGGTAAATAGAAAAAAAAAAAACAACACAACCTCTTGAGAACTAGATTTCTCTTATGGATATACATAGAGAGTACATGTATAATCTGATTTTACTGTTATAATATAAAAAAGAAACTAGAGGTGGAAAGGGGATTGTAACAGAAAAAAAGGGGAATGTGGAGGTAAAATGAGGGAAATTACATCTCAGGAAAAGGCAAAGAAAATCTATTATAATTGAGGGAAAGAAGGGAGAGTGGTGAATATTGTGTGAATCTTACTCTCATCAGATTTTGGCTCAAAGAAAGAATATTAGATATATTTGGTTTCACTGAGAAACTTCTCTCACCCTACAGAAACGTGGGAGGGGAAAGGGGAAAAGGGAAGGGGTAGGCTAAATAGAAGGGAAACCAGAAATAGTAGGAGAAAGGTATAAGAAAAGGCGAAGGTCTCTAAACAGAGAGGACTGCTTGAGACAAGTAGTGCTCATAAGTAAAATAGTGGGGAGGAGGGAAAGGGGAAAATGAAAGAGAAAAGTATAATTTGGTGTTAATAAGATGGCAGGAAATATAGAATTAGTAGTTTTAACTGTAAAGGTGAATGCAGATAGCAGATAGGATTAAAAGCCAGAATCCTACAATATGTTGTTCACAAGAAACACGTTTAAAGCAGAGCAATATATACAGAGTAAAGGTAAAAGCTGGAATACAATCTATTATGTTTCAGGTGAAATAAAAACAGTAGGCATGGGGGCTGAGCCAAGATGGTGGAGAGGACATATGCTTCATTCTGAGCTCCCTTCTACCCTCACTACTGATTACAAAATTCAGCCTCTGAAACAGTGCTTGGCTGGTAGAATCCACTAATATTGGGAGTACAACAAATTACCAACAGAAGATAACTTGGAAGATTGCCAGAAAAGGTCTGTCTTGTTCGGGTGGGAGGAGGCCAGCACAGATAGGGAGGCAGAACACAGAGGTCAGCCCACGCTGAGTGGACTGGGGGCAGTGGGCGGTCTCCTCAGGTGGAGAATTTGCAGGGAGGACTCTACCACTGGTTGGCTATTCTGCTTTAGTTGCAAAGTAGATCAGCAGACACAAATGCAAAAGGTAGAGTGTACCCCCAAAACACCAGAGTTTCAGAGGGCCTGGCCAAACCCTCCTAGGACTGTTAGTGACTCAGCACAATCACAGCATGGTTGTTCTTCCCAGGGCAGTGGGACCTCCGCAGTGCAGCCACTCTTCACAGATTGTTTGCAGGACAGCTACTGTCCCGTAGTCGTCTATCCCTATTCTGTAGAGGAAGCTGGGAAACTCCTTGCCCTAAAGGCAGATCCCAAGGATTTTTTTTTTAATGAGTAAAAAAGCAAAGCAAGCTCTAACTATACATAGCTTCTATACAGAAAGAGAGCAGATTTATAACCCTGAGGAGACTACTAGCAGACAATCTCCAGACAAAAATCCCAAATGGGGTATATAGCTTGGTCCCCATCATACAGGGCTCTCTTATAAGAAATTTTAAAAGATCTTAAAAGAGAGCTAGAAGAAAAATGGGGAAAGGAAAGAGAAGCTCTGCAAAAGAGTATTAAAAAGGCATATAACTCATTAAAAAAAAAAAAAGATTTGAAAAAAAATAATTCCCTGAAATATGAAATGGAAAAGGTAAAGAAATACCAGGAAAGTAGGATTTGTGAATTGGAAAAAGAAAAAAACTCATTAAAAAAATTGTGAAATGGAAAAAAAAATTCCATAGAGCAAAACAATTCATTTAAAAACTCAATTGGACATATACAAAAAGAAAAAAAAAGTAAATGAAGAAAATAACTCACTAAAAATCAGAACTGAACAAATAAAAATGAATGATTCATTGAAACATCAAGAATCAGTCAAGCAAAACCAAAAAAAAAAAAAAAACCCAATGAAAAAAATGTTAAATATCTACTTGGAAAAACAACAGACCTGGAAAATAGATCTAGGAGAGATAATCTAAGGATTATTGGGCTCCCTAAAAACCATGATGAAAAACAGAGCCTAGATACTATTTTTCAGGAAATCATCAAAGAGAACTGCCTAGATGTAAGAATCAGAAGATAAAACAGGCATTGAAAGAATTCATCAAACATTTTCTAAAAAAGATCCCAAAATAAAAACTCCAAGAAATATTGTGGCTAAATTTCAGAAATCAGGACTAAGGAAAACATATTACAAGCAGACAGAAAAAAAAAAAAAAATTCAACTACTGAGGAGCCACAATAAAGATCACTCAGGATCTAGCAGCTTCCACATTAAAGGATCAAAGGACCTGGAATCTGATATACCAAAAGGCAAAATAATTTGGAATGCAGCCAAGAATAAACTACCCAGCTCAGCTGAGCATTTTCTTCCATGGAAGAAGATGGACATTCAATAAAACAGGTGAATTCCATTTATTCCTAATGAAAAAACCAGAGCTAAACAAAAAATTTAACCTCCAAATATAGGATTCAAGAGAAGCATAAAAAGATAAAAAGAATTCTTGAGAACTGTATTTCTGTTATGGGCATACATGAAGAGTGCATATATAATTTAATTTTACTGTTATAATATTAAAAAAAGGGAATCAGAAGTGGAAAGAGGATTGTATCAGAAAAGTGGAAAAGTGTAGGTAAAAAGAGGGAAATTACATTTCATGAAGAGGCAAAGGAACTTATCATATCTAAGGGAATTAAGGGAGGGGAGGAACATTGTGTGAATCTTACTCTCATCAGATTTAGCTGTAAGAAAATATTAGAAATATTTCGTTTAAAGAGAAACTTCTCTTACTTCATTAAAAAGTGGGAGAGGAAAAGGGAAAAGGAAAAGAGTAAGCTAAATAGAAGGGAATATAGAAATAATAAGAGAAAGGTATAAGAAAAGGGGAAGGACTCAAAGAGGTTGGGAGGGATGCTAAAGAGGGGAGAACTTTGTGAAGCAAGTGGTACCCATAAGTTTAACACTGGAAAGGGGGGTAAAGGGGAAAAGAAAGAAAAAAGTATGATGTGGGGATAATAAGATGGCAGGAAATACAGAATTAGTAGTTTTAACCAAAAATGTGACTGGGATGAACTCTCCCATAAAACGAAGGCAGATAGCAGACTGTATTAAAAGCCAGAATCCTACATGTTGTTTACAGGAAATAGACTTGAAGCAGGGCAATACATACAGAGAAAAGGTAAAAGGCTGGAGCAGAATCTAGTATGCTTCAGGTGAAGTAAAAAAAGCAGGGGTAGCTATGATCTCAGAGCAAGCAAAAGCAAAAATATGATCTAATTAAAAGAGATAAGGAAGGAAACTATATCTTGCTAAAGGATAGCATAAATAATGAAGCAATATCAATACTAAACATATATGCACCAAGTGGTATAGCATCTAAATTCCTAAAGGAGAAGTTAAGAGAGCTGCAAGAAGAAATAGACAGCAAAACTATAATAGTGGGAGAGCTCAATGTTGCATTCTCAGAATTAGATAAATCAAATCACAAAACAAATAAGAAAGAAGTTAATGAGGTAAATAGAATATTAGAAAAGTTAGGTATGATAGATCTTTGGAGAAAACTGAATGGAGACAGAAAGGTGTACACTTTCTTCTCAGTAGTTCTTGGAACCTATACAAAAATGGACCATATATTAGAACATAAAGACCTCAAAATTAAATGCAGAAAGGCAGAAATAACAAATGTATTCTTTTCAGATCACAATGCAATAAAAACTACATTCAACTAAAAGCTAGGGGAAAATAGTCCAAAAAGTAATTGGAAACTAAATCACCTCATCCTAAAGAATGAATGGGTGAAACAGCAAATCATAGACACAATTAATAATTTTACCCAAGAAAATGACAACAATGAGACAACATACTAAAATTTGTGGGATGCAGCCAAAGTGATAATAAGTGGAAATTTTATATCTCTAGAGGCTTAATTGAATAAAATAGAGAAAGAGAAAGTCAATGAATTGAGCTTGCAACTTAAAAAGCTAGAAAAAGAGCAAATTAAAAACCCCCCAATCTAATACTAACCTTGAAATTCTAAAATAAAAAGGAGAAATTAATAAAATTGAAAGTTAAAAAAAACTATTGAATTAATAAATAAAACTAAGAGTTGGTTTTATGAAAAAACCAACAAAAGAAATAAACCCTTGGTAAATTTGATTAGAAAAAGGAAAGAGGAAAATCAAATTATTAGTCTTAAAAATGAAAAAGGGAGAACTCTCCACTAATGAAGAGGAAATTAGAGCAATGATTAGGAACTATATAAGCGAAACTACAAAATACTTTCCACATAAATAAAGTCAGATCTAGGATCTAACCATTCTAGAGAACAATTTGGAACTATACACAAAAAGTTATCAAACTGTGCATATCTTTGATCCATCAGTGTTATTACTGGGCTTATATCCCAAAGAGATATTAAAGAAGGGAAAGGCCCTATATGTGCAAAAATGTTTGTGGCAATCCTTTTTTGTAGTGACTAGAAACTAGACATTGAAGGGATGCCCATCAATTAGAGAATGGCTGAATAAATTATGGTATATGAATGCTATGGAATATTATTGTTCTGTAAGAAATCACCAGCAGGATGATTTCAGAGAGGCTTGGAGAGGCCCACATGAACTGATGTTAAGTGAAAGGAGCAGAACCAGGAGATCATTATACACAGCAACAACAAGACTATATGACAATCAATTCTGATATGATTCTTTAAGTCTTTCAAAGTTGTTTGTTTTACAGTGTTATTGTTACTATATAAATTGTCCTCCTAGTTTTGCTTATTTCATTCTACCTTCCCTGCTTTTTCTGAAACTATTCCCTTCATCATTTTTTACAGTACAATAACATTCCATTTCATTCATATACCATAATTTGTTCAGTCATTACCCACTTGATGAGTACTCCCTTCTTGTTCTAGTTTCTAGTTCTTTGCCACTACAAAAAAGAGCTTTTGTGAATATTTATGTACAGTGTGTCATTTTCTTCTTTCTTTGGGGCATAGGCTTAAGAGAGATATTTCTAGGTCAAAGTCTATATACCCAGTTTAATGATTTTTAGGACAGTTCCAAATTGCTTTCTAGAATGTGTGGACCAATTCACAGTTCCACATATCAATAGCTCAGACAAAGCATTTTTTCCTGAAATGATTCTTTCACCTTAAGGGTTTCTTTGGCTGTTCTTAGTCCCAGTTTTAGCTCTTTATGGCCATTAATCAACCATCCTTATTCTTTAGAAGACTGTGGTGGTGCTAGCCCAGAGACCACAGTGAGCTCAGGCTTATATTTCACTACTTTCTTCCTTCTAAAGCCCCTTCTAGCACCATCGTGTTAGAACACAATCATTATAACCAAATGGAGATACCCACAGTCTTCACACCATTGTTCCACATAAACACATTAGGTTCCTTCACTCCTTAGGGCTTTTGCTAAGTCAGATTTTCCCTCTTCTTTGCCAAGCATCCTTTCTTATTTCTTCCATGAGGCTTTCCTGGACCAGTTAACTCACAGTATTTTTTGATCTTCCCTTCTCTTGATATCTATCTTACTGCTAGTGAGCACAACACATTTACTGTATACAACACATTTACTGTACACAGATTAGTTCATTGTTATTAGTCTTGTCTCTTCTTAGGTATTATCTGATATTTGAACATCTTTTATATATTTACCTGATCAGCCAATTGTTAAATTCTTTGAGAGGAAAAAATTGGGTTTTATCAACCTTTGAGTACCACAGGGGTGGGGCATCTCCTCCATCAGTCGTGTACAATATTGGGTGCATAAAACATTTTCAGTAATTCAGGTCAAGTGTGGTGCTTTTCCACAATGGGGTAAATTCAGGCCAATTACAACAGACTTGTGATAGAGAGAGCCATCTGCACCCAGAGAGAGAGAGCTGTGGGGACTGAACGTGGATCACAACATAATATTTGCACTCTTTTTGTTGTTTGCTTGCTATTTTTTCCTTTTTGATCTGATTTTTCTTGTGCATTATGATAATTGTGAAAATATGTATAGAAGAATTGTACATGTTTAACATATTGGATTACTTACTCTCTAGGGGAAGAGGGTGAGGGGAAGGAAGAGAGAAAAATCTGGAACATAAAGTTTTGCAGGGGAATATTGAAAACTGTCTTTCCATGTATTTTGAAAATAAAAAGCTATTATTTTTAAAAATAATGATAATTCAGGTCAAATCAAGAATAATTTATTAAGGACCTACTATGTGTCAAACACTGAGCTAAGCACTGGAGATACATACAAAGAGAGGCAAAAACAGTCCCTGTTCTCAAGGAGCTTGTGTTCTAAATATGTATTGTTTTAGTCTTGTAGATTAAAAGTCAGCACTACTTGGTACAATGGAAAGAAGGAACATTAGTTTTGCATCAAAGACTTAGGTTTAAGGCCTGGGCAAAAAGGACTACAGCTGGAAGGAACCATCTAATCAAACCTCCCCATTTTAAGAATGAGGAGGCTGATATCTACAGAAATATTTGTCTTGCCTGAGATCAATCAAGAAGTAAGCATCAGAGGTAGGATTTGAACTCATATCTTTCCAATATTCTTTCTATTGCTCTATGAAATTTATATTACATGACTCTGTGGATGTTAATATCATGCCAGAAGCAATAACTCTACTCATCATCCTCTGATGAGTTTAATATTTGCAAAGCTTTGAGCAGGCTGCTTAATCTCTCTGAATCTCTGGATCTCACTTTTTTTTCCTGGAAAATGGGCATAGTAAAACATCAAAATGTGTCTTTTGCATATGGATATCATGGTTGTTAAATGGGTCCAAAAAAAGTATGAGGGAAAGTAATAAAAGTCAATTTGAGAAAAAAACACAGTTTCTCAGATAAAGTATTGAGGAAAGATACATTCTGAATGTG
This sequence comes from Sminthopsis crassicaudata, assembly GCF_048593235.1. Taxonomy (NCBI): domain Eukaryota; kingdom Metazoa; phylum Chordata; class Mammalia; order Dasyuromorphia; family Dasyuridae; genus Sminthopsis; species Sminthopsis crassicaudata. The sequence continues at coordinate 288,580,878 of NC_133620.1, forward strand.
AGAGAATTGTCCCTCAAATGAACATATTTTGAGAAGATTTATTTGATCATAGATTAATAACTGAGGTAATAATGACTGAAGATTCATTGGAATCTTTATAGAATTTTTAAAGTTATAACTAAAACATTTCAATCAAATAACTGACTTTTATGGAGAACTCACAAAAGGCACGTACTTATAAGGTGGTCAGAAAAAGTGATACAAGGTCACTCTCAAAGTCTCTCTTAAGAACTTTAGAATTTTTTTTAGCCAAACTTTGGGGTTTTTTTAATAATATTTTATTTTTCTAAATACATGCAAAGATAATTTTCAGCATTCATCTTTGCAAAACTTTGTGTTCCAAAATTTTTCGCTGTCTCCCCTCCTTCTTTCCTTCCTAAGATAGCAAGCAATCCAATATAGGTTATTTAAAAAATATGCAGTTCTTCTAAACATATTTCCATATTTGTCATACTGAACAAGAAAAATCAAATCAACGAGTAAATAAACAACAACCATCACAAAAAGGTGAAAATACTATGCTTTGATCCATATTCAATCTTTATAGTTCTCTCTCTAGATGTGGATGGTACTTTACATCCCAAGTCTATTAGAATGGACTTGAATCACTGCATTGTTGGGAAGAGCCAAGTCCATCACAGTTGACCATCACATAATCTTGTTGTTATTATGTACAATGTTCTCTTGGTTCTGCTCAATTTACTCAGTATCAGTTCATGTAAATCTCTCCAGCTTTTCTGAAATCAGCCTGCTCATCCTTTCTTATAGAACAATAATATTTCATTACATTCATATACCTTAATTTATTCAACCATTCCCCAACTAATGGGCAGCTACTCAGATTTCCAGTTCCTTGCCATTAGAAAAAGGGTTGCTACAGATATTTTTGCATATGTGGGTCCTTTCCCCTCTTTTATGATCTCTTTGGGATACAGATCCAGGAGAGACATGACTAGATCAAAGAGTATGCACACAGTTTTATAGACTTTTAGACACAGAACTTTGGAACTGATTGTATGACATGGAGACACTGGCACAGGACTACCCAGAATGGCATCAGAGTACGTGGTGATCTATAAGCAAAGCAGAATTGAATTAGCTCAGAAGAAATGTGAGATTATTAAAATTAGAATTAAAATGTGAGAATCCCCCAAATCTTCATAGGGATTGTTGTGTCCAACCTGCAGCAGAGCATTCTAAGCTTACATTGGTCTGATCAGACACAGTTGCACACACTAACTTGATGCTAACATGGTGATATTTTGGTTCTCTTCAAGAACAAAGTTAACCATGAGGAGATTATATAAGGACTATTGGGATCATACTTGACAGAAAGGGTTGTTGAATTTCACATAAATTTCATAATTTAGGGATAAATCATTGCTTTTAGAGACTGATATGAAGCATGAAAAGCCAGAGAAGAGGCTCTAGCAGAAAAAGAAAAGAAGAGAAAACTAAATACATGAGGAATCACAAGCAGAAGGCACAGAAGGTCATGAGAAAATCCATTTACAGAAGACAGACTATAGCAAATTGACAGGGGTTGTATCAGCAGGGAGAACTGACTGAATCCTAATAGGGACTAAAATGGCTGCAAGAAAATTAAATCCTGCTACTTGTAAAGATCTAGCTGGAGGAGGTAGTCTCTCAATGATGCCTTGCTTTCCTTTACTACTTTCTGTGTTTCAAAAAGGAGAAACAAAAGGGGAAAGATAGGATTTGCATCTGCTTTGCCATGAGAAGAGTTGACTGGACAAAACAGAAAGACTCCATGGCCCTATCACCATCTATGATTGTTGAGAGGGAAAAAACTCCTCATAACCCTAGGATAGTTCTGAAGAACTTAGCAGTTCCCTGTGGCTTCGAAAAACTGACAATTTTTCCATAAGGGGTAAATGGGAACAGTAGAGTAGGGAGGATGATGGGAGGCTCACTGAAGGGAAAATAAAAGTCAACTAAGACAACACAACATTTCTAAACTGCTAATTGGAAAAGAATTCCTATCCAAGAAGCTACTGCTTCTTATGCTCATTATATTATAATTATGATGATGCTTATTCTTATGCTTCTTATTGCTTCTTCTTGCCTAACGCCAAGGCAATGAGGAAGAGAAGCTTCCTCAATAGAATGTGTTCTAAATTTCATGCTCTACAACAAAGGCCCAGGGTCTCACCATAGACACAGCTCTGTCCATTAACAGTATTCATTCACCAAATATTTATTAAGCATCAATTGTCTGTACTAAGCCTAAAACCCAATAACGTCAAAGAAAGAAAGATTTTTTTATGTATAAAAATAGTTGTACCAACTGTTAAGTGTTGGCAAAAAATTGTAAACTAAGGAAGATGCCTATCAAGTAGGGATTGGCTGAACAAAATATTGTATATGAACGTGAGGGAATACCATTAAAAGATAAGAAACAACAAATGGGACAGATTCATATAAACTTGGGAAGAATCTTATGAACTGGTGCAAAGTAAAAGTGAGTAGAACCAGAAAAATAATTGCAATAAAAGATAAACAACTCTGAAAGACTCAAAAGCTCTGATCAATGCAAGGACCACCACCATTCCAGAGAATCGATGATGAAATGTGGCTCCCACTTCCTGACAGAGATGTCATTGATTAAACATACAAAATGGATACACAGGGGTTTTTCTGTGTTTTTTGTTTTTGTTTTTTGCTGAGGCAATTGGGGTTAAGTGACTTGTCCAGGGTCACACAGATTTGAACTCAGGTCCTCCTGAATCAGGGCTGGTGCTCAGATACACAGTTTTAAACACAGTTAATGTGAGAACTTGTTTACTTGACTACACATATCTGTTTCCAGAGTTGTTTTTCTTTTCAATTAAGGTACATGTGGGAAGAAGATAAAATAAATGCTTATTAATTGAAAAACAAAATAATTTTTTAAAAAGTTCCTACTCAGTGTAGAGCATTGTGCTATGCCTGAAGGAGATAGAAAGCTTAGATGAGCATAAACTATTTTTCAAGGATAAATGTATAGGATAAACATATATCTATGCATACAAATATATAAATATGTATATGCATATGTGCATTGTATATAGACTTACACATTTACATTTATATATATGCAGGCAATTAGGTGGTGCAGTGGATAGAGTACTGAGTTTGGAACCAGGAAGACTCATTTTCATGAGTTCAAATCCAGCCTTAAACATTTACTAGTTGTTTTACCTGGGTTAGTCACTTCACCCAATTTATCTCAGTTTCTCATATGTAAAATGAGCTGGAGAAGGAAATGGCAAACTTCCTTACCATCTATGCCAGGAAAAGTACTAAATGGGGTCAGACACAACTGAAAAAAACCCCAAACTGAACAACAATAATAACACACATGTATGTATACACATATGTGTATTGTGTACATGTATGTTTATATATATGCATAAATATAATACCCATATATGGTGTATCCCCAAAATCTAGGGGCAGTTTTAAGCTTTAAAAACTTAAAATTGATTCTTAGAATAATTTATGTATTAGAATTATGTATTAGAAATTTTGGTAGGGAAAACTCCTCACCAGGTTCTCCCTATGTCCTAAACTGTTGAAATCACACATCTGATCATGTAAGATAGACAAGTTAGACCTAGCTACAGATGAATATGCTTTGCCATGTACTGAGTGAGTTATCTTAGGCAACTACTGAGCACACCAGGAAGCTCTTTAAGACTCAGAGTTAAAAGGAAGTTGCCTGACCAGGGATTCCCAGTAATAATGAAATCCCAGGAACTGTCTAAAATGCAAATAACTCACATTCCTATAGCACTTTCAAGTTTACAAAAATTACCTTTCTTACATGAAGAGAACACTCAAAATATTATTATTACTCTCATTTTACAAACGAAAAATGATTTGCCCCAAACTGCGTGCCCAAAACTAATTAGTCATAGAATCATATAATTCTGGAGGACCTCTGAAGTGACTTCAGTGGCTATTTCATCATCCACTCAATCAGTAAACATTAAGCGCCTATTATGTGCCAGGCACTGAGTGCTGGGAAAACAAACATAGTTCCTGTCCTCAGGGAGTTTATACTCTAATGGCAGAAAGAAGTTGAATGCACACAAAGAGAAGCCAAGCCAAGCAGTGGTTGGGTGTTGCCCTTTTTTCTGGAAGAGGACCAAAGTGACATCACTATGTCAGAGTAGAGTTACATGTGTCCAACTGGCTCATCAGACCAATACGAGCTCAGAACATTCTTCCACAAGTTGGACACAAATAGTCCTTATGAACATTTGGAGTTCTTCTCTAACTTTGTGCATCTCATATTGATGGGGGTGATAGCCCCTTTGAGATTCCTTGTCTGATCTCCAACTTCCTTTGGGACTGATCTTTGATTACAAGATCTGGTCAAGCTAGTTTGGGCTTGTACCCAGCCCCCACCAGATCTCAGCTGGCTTGGGTTTTCAGCCCCCATTCTGATGATCTGCTCAGATAGCCCAACCCCCACCTGGTGGGTTCTGGCCTTCCAGGAATCAACCTGGGCTCCACCCATATGCCCCTTCAAGCAGATAAAAAAAGCCAAGTTGGAATCATCCCTTGGCAGAAAGTTGAAAGATGCCAGCAATATGCCTTGCATCAGAGACTCTCCATCTGGCCAGCCGCTTGGGGTGTTATTTCCTCCTCTATCTAATGCCTTTTACTAACCAGACTTTAACCTTGCTTCCAAACCCTGCATTAAACCTCTTTTTATCAATCTAGGTTTTGGGGCCTGTAAATTCATTTACAGGGGACTCTCCCATCTTGTGAAACCTATATCTGAATCAGAATTCCTTCTATTATGTGGTACAGTGGCTAGAGGGCTGGTCCTGAAGTCAGAAAAATTTGCATTCAAATCAAATCTTAGACACTTGCCAGTGGTGTGACCCTAATCAAATCATTTAGTCTCTGTTTGCCTCATTTTCCTCATCTGTAAAATGGAAATAAAAATCAATTACATTTACCTCCCAGGGTTGTTGTGATAATTAAATGAAATAACATATGTAAGGTGCTTGCAAAACTTAAAGTGCTAAATAGTACATCTAAAGTTCCATTTCATGTTTAGATCAGCTCTAAGTTTTTCTTTGTGTGGAACTAAAATTTGTGTCTCTATAATTTTTGCCCATTACTCCTAGTCTTATTTCCTGGTGCCAAGTAGAATAAATTGATTTCTTCTCCCACAGGGCAAACTTTCAAATATTTAAAAATATTTACTATGCCCCAAATCTTTTCTTCTTCAGATTAAACACTCCCAGTTTCTTTATATCCTAGTGTTCCTATCCCAAAATCTGTGGTCCCCTCAAAATCATAGTATCCCTCTTCTGGACAAGTTTCAGCTCACAAATAAATATCTTTCCAATAAGCAGAATTAGAAACCATTGTACACAGCATCAAAAGATTATGATGATCAACTATGATAAGACTTGGTTCTTCTTAGCAATTCAGCAATCCAAGCAATTCCAATAAATTCTGAATGGAAAATACCAACCACATCCAAAGAGAGACCTATGGAGACTAAGTATGTGAATTAATGCACACTATTTCCATCTTTTTTCTTCTTTCTTTTTTCTTTCTCATCATTTTTTCCATTTTATTCTGGTTTTTCTCTCCAATATGACTCCTATGAAAATATGTTTTAAAAAATGAATGGATATGTATAACTTTGAAAAATTAAAATAAAACAAACAAAAATATTTCCTTTCAAAAATATGGTAATCATAATGGAGCTCCTCCCTTCCAGGGTAATTGTACAGAACAAATGAAACAATATTTGTAAAACACCTTAGCACAGTGCCTGGCATATAGCTTGTTTCCTTCTTAAAACTAGAATATATTCTGAGTTATTTGATTTCATATGATTTTTTATAAATAAATTCTTAAACCTTCATTTTGCAAGTGTAAAAGAATGTCCTGTTCCCTAATGGAGATTTAAACACAACCTGCCAAATACAGGAAACCTGGGCATATTTGTATTTATGTGTAAAGTTAGGTGGTTTTTCAGCATTTTAAAGGATACTAGAAGTGAATAGGAGTTGCCTGTTATTTAATACAGATTTAATTAAGATTCCTGAAAGGAGATCTTATGATGGAATAGATCAGACTGTTTACAGAATGAGGAGAACATTGTTAAACATTTTTTTGTTTAAAAAAAAAAAAAAGAGGGTTTTAGTGAACCAGATATCCAAATGAATCAACAGGATGAATAAATATCCAAAAAGTTAAGACTATCTAAGAAACATTAGGAGTAACAGGGAATAAACATTTATGTAGCATCTACCAAATATCAGGCACTGTGCTAAGAACTTTACAAATATCATCTCATTTGCTCTTTACAGCAATCCTGGGAGGTAAGGAAATCAATAAATGCTACAAATCAAGGTTTGATTTATTGGCTTGTTGATTGATAAGAAAATGATAGAGGAAACATGAATATTGCAGATAAAACATAAATGTTTAATGTGCATTTTTTCACAATTGGTTGTTAAATATGTATTAATACATTCCTTAATGTGTTAGGGGAAAGAATTCCTAATATTCAGGAAAAAAGAAAACTTCCCAATAATTAAATCTACCCCAAACATGAATGAATTAATTGCTTTAGGAGCTACCAGGTTCTCCCTAACTGGAATTCTTCCAGTGGTGGTTGGCTAGATTTTTTTTTGCTTGGAGATGTAAAATGGAAGCTCTAGTAGAATAATAAGCTCTTTGAGGTAAGGGATTGTGTTTCCTTTTGTGATTTGTGTCAATTTAAGTGTGTCACTTAAGTGCTTTATACAAGTGTGTGCACTTAAAAATTCCTTGTTTAGAGAGAATTGGATAGTGAAGAAGTGATTTTGGACAGGAAGGTTTGACTAAATGACCTCTGAGGCTTCTTCCTGCTCTGAGATTCTGTGAGTAATACCTAAACATTTTAGATCTATGCTGTGATTTATAGAAACAGCTTAAAACAATGACATTCATTGTCACTGGTTAGGTTTAGAGTTGTAAGGAAGAATCATGGATTAATGAATTAACTAATTCCCTCTGGACATTCTGCCTGGATTTTGGTTGCTCCCACCCACTGAATAACCTGCATGTGGGTTGAGATTTCCTACAAAAGTAGAGAAATAAGAACTCATGTATTGATGCATTACATAGTAAAATATAACTCCTGTTTGTTTTTGCTGAGGTAATTAGTTAACTGACCTGCCCAGGAAATTAAGTGTCTGAGGCCAGATTTGAACTCAGGTCCTCCTGACTTCAGGGCTGGTGCTTTATCCACTGCACCATCTAGCTGGCCCCATAATATGACTCTTTATTAAATTTATGATGGGTGAAGTTCCACCCTCATACTTCAATTAAATAGCTCTTCAACATCCTGGCATCTTTATCAGGTAAACCTGCTTCTTTGAGGTACAACTGACAATCTGATAAATAAGACTAGGGACAGCTAAGTGGTAAAGTAGATAGCATACGGGCCCTGGAGAAAGGAAGGCCTAAGACAGTCACTTAACCCTGTTTGTCTCAGTTCCTCATTTGTAAAATGAGCCTAGAGAAGAAATGGCAAACCACTCCTTTGCCAAGAAAACTCCCTATGGGGTCCCAAAGAGTCAGACACAACTGAAAAACAACTAAACAATAATATAAATAAGTAAATAAATAAGACTGTATTCTGAAGTGGAGATTTCTTTGATTGGGACAAGAAGAGAAAAATTATGATAGACTAACCAAAAAAGCTAATAGGCCCCAAAAGCTTTAAGTAGCTCCTTCTCACTTGTTAACTTGCCTCATTGCCTTTCGAAATCTTTGATCTGAGCCTTCTTCTTAGCATTTGACTTCCTTCCAGAACCACCATTCTATGAGCCTCAGTCATGTTTTGCCTTTCATCTTGACATTCTAGGAATTCTACCTCCTGCCTCATTATTATAGTCCAAATGTATGTTCCACCCCATTCCCACTTTTCAGCTTGGAACAGCTACGTGGCACAATGGATAAAGTGCTAGGGCTGGAGTCAAAAAGGCCTGAGTTTCAATACAGTCTCCTCTACTTTACTTTGGGCAGATCATTTGCCCAGGGTCATACAATTAGGAAACAACTGAGGTCAAATTTAAATTCAGGTCTTCCTGACCTCTGACTGGTGCTAATTGAGGCTGATCGTTAATTCAAAATACATTGGTAAGGACTTGTAGATGACAGTTTTAGAAACCTGTCCCCTTAGAGTTATCGCTAAAATTCCAAATAATAGTAGAATCAATTCAGTCCACCAATGTAAGTGGGAGTTAAAAAAGTAACTAAGGATGGAGGGTAGAGAGAAAGAAGAGAACAAGAGGAGAAAAATTAAATTAATAGCACATATTTTAGATAATTACTTATATTAAAAACATGATCTCAATTGTTGACTTCAGAGTTAGATCATCTGGGTTCAGATCTCAGATTTACTGATCCCTATGTATCTACTTGTCCTATATGTAACTTGTCCTATATGTAACCTTCAACAATTAATCATGTCAATATTGTGATATTCCTTCTATTAGTGTCTCACATAATTTTAAAAATCTTGTATCATTTAGTTTTTTATATATTTATGTTTTGTTTCATTATTTTAATAAGTGCAGGTACACCTTATAATACTTTATTTTTCCCATAGTACTAACCGAAATTCTTGCAATCAATAGGTACTAAATATAGATTATTGATTTAGTAATTTAGTAATCTATGATTTCTACAGAGAAGGCAGTTATTAAATAATTGTGTAATTAAATTAAAGTAAAAACAAGTTACAAAATATTATATCTCTGTAAAAAAAAAAAAAACAACACAACACCAACCCAACACATACCTTTGTTACTAAACTTCACTGTTGCCAAAAGAGAATTGAGTTTTTAACCATTTTTTTTAATATATTGGAACTCTCTGTTCTAGGCCTTAAAATACATACTTTTGTTACTTAACTTTACTGTTGCCAAAAGGGATCGAGAGCTCTTAACATTTTTTATGTCCTGGGCCTCTCTAGTCTAGGTCTTAAAATCATTGTTTTATTTAAATAATATTTTTTCTATGTGTACAAAATTATTTATACCAGTTTTTTTTAGTGGTGGCAAAGAATTGGGAATTGAGGGGATGTCCATCAATTAGGGAATGGCTGACAGATCATTCATTGTATGTGATTCTGATGGAATACTATTGTGCTATAAGAAATGATGAGTTGGTGGAGTTGTGAAAGAATCCAGCCATTCTGGAGAGCAATCTGGAATTATGGCCAAAAAGTTATCAAACTGTGCATACCCTTTGACCCAGCCGTACTACTACTGGGCTTATATCCCAAAGAAATACTAAAGAAGGGAAAGGGACCTGTATGTGCCAAAATGTTTGTGGCAGCTCTTTTTGCTGTAGCTAGAAATTGGAAGTTGAATGGATGCCCATCAATGGGAGAATGGTTGGGTAAATTATGGTATATGAAGGTTATGGAATATTATTGCTCTGTAAGAAATGACCAGCAGGACGAATACAGAGAGGCTTGGAGAGACTTACATCAACTGATGCTGAGTGAAATGAGCAGAACCAGAAGATCGCTGTATACTTCAATGCTGTATGAAGATGTACTCTGATGGAAGTGGATATCTTCAACATAAAGAAGATCCAACTCACTTCCAGTTGATCAATGATGGACAGAAATAACTACACCCAGAGAAGGAACACTGGGAAGTGAAAGTAAATTGTTAGCACTACTGTCTATCTACCCAGGTTATTTATACCTTCGGAATCCAATACTTAATGTGCAACAAGAAAATGTATTTACACACATATATTGTATCTAGGTTTTATTGTAACACATGTAAAATGTATGGGATTGCCTGTCATCGGGGGGAGGGAGTGGAGGGAGAGGGGGATAATTTGGAAAAATGAATACAAGGGATAATATTATGAAAAAAAATTACTCATGCATATATACTGTGAAAAAAAATTCTAAATAAAAAAAAAGAAATGATGAGAATGATGCTCTCAGAAAAACCTAAATTTACATAAATTGATGCAGAGTAAAATGAGCAGAACCAAGAGAACATTGCACACAAAAACAACAATATTACATGATGACCAGTTGTGAATGACTTAACTATTTTCAATAATACAATAATCAAAAACAACTCTGTAGGATTTATAATGAAAAATGGTCTCCAAGTCCAGAGAAAGAACTGGTAGAGCCTGAATGCAAATCAAAGATTTTTCTTTACTTTGTTTTTCTTTTTCTCTTAGTTTCTATCCCTTCTTTCCTCCCCTCCCCACTCCCTAAGACAATAAGCAATCTGATATAGGATATACCTAGAATCACATTTTTTCAATTCATGAAAGATATAGAATTACAAAGGAAAACAATTATATCAAAAGATAGTTATCAAAAAGTTAATTTTTTTAAAATGTTCATAAACATTTTTAAGAACCCCTGGTTTAAATAAATCTCTCACTTGCCAGGCTTCCCCACAACTGATTCTCAGCTCTGTTGCTAACCTTCTTCCCCTTTCTGTTTTGAATTGGTCAGACTCTAGGTGTCAGTTACCTACTGACAGTTCTCCTCTAAATATCACTCTCAGATAAGGATGAACCACTTTTAATTTCTCCTAGCAAAGGCTATATACTTGGCCTGCTACCTGAGTTTTCAGCCTCACTGTGCTATCTGCCTCCTGGCTTATTCAAAGGACTGCACTAAATGGAAGCACATCACATTGCTTGCAATATTTGCAGCATGATTTCCCTTTAATATCTTTCTCTGATCAGGTGCCATATCTCTATTTGACAAGCCATATCCTGCAAATTACATAGTTTTAGAGTTGGTTTTTATATAGTCTTTTGCTGAAAACTTAAAGGAAAGAGACATAACTTGAGCATAACAAGCCCAGAACCCCTGAGATTTTTGTCTTGGAGAGGCAACTTATTTTAAAATTTTATTTAGTCTTTTATTTTTCCCAGTTACATGTAAAAACAATTTTTAACATTCATTTTTAAAAGTTAGAGTTCCAAATTATCTCCCTTCTCCCCTCCCCAACTTCTCTCATTGAGAAGGCAAGCAATTTGATATAGATTATACATGTCTAGTCATGCAAAACATTTCCATAATAATCATTGTAAAAGAAAACATACACCCAAAAAAAAACTCAAGAAAAATAAAATTTTTAAATATGCTTCAATCTATATTCAGACACCAACAGTTCTTTCTTGCAAGGATGAATACCATTTTTCATCATAAGTCTTTTAGAGTTGTATTACTGAGAATAACTAAGTTGTTCATTACTGATCATCTTACAATATTGCTGTTACTTTGTACACAGTACATTTCACTTCTATCAATTCATGTAAGTCTTTCCAGACTTTTTTTTAAAAGAACACAGGATACAAAATTTAAAGGCTGAAAAAAAAAATTAAACACGCATTCTTTCTCCAAAGTAGAAAGATGTGATGGAAGCTTTGCTCAGATGCTGGCTAAGGAACTGGGAAGCTTTCTAAATAGCTATGGAGACAATTGCCTTTACCTTCCATCTCTCCTTCCTTTCCATAAAGAGAGTCTCACTTCATTCTACCCTACTCATTTCAACTACACAGGACTTCTCTGCCCTTCTCTCCTTTCTAGGAGTACAAAGCTATCTCCTAACTACCTTTATAAGCAGCCATACTTTTCCCCAGCAAGGATGAGTAATATTCCTGGTGTTTCCTGCCTTTTCAAGCCTTATGGGGAAAAGGTATTTTTAAAGTAAGCCAGGAAAAGCTTATAGGTGACAATAAGAAGAGCATTCCCTTAATGAGAGACAGAAAGAGCCAGAGACAGACCCAGAGGGAGAGACAGAGCTACAGAGACAGAAACAGAGAGAAAGAGATGAAAGATAAAGAGAGACAGAGACAGAGAAACCCAGAGACTCAGAAGAGAGAGAGAAGTGAATGAAACATTTTTTTAAAATACAAAGAAAAGTAGAAGAAAGTTCAGAAAGGGACACAGACAAGGAAGGCAATATGTTATTACTGTGTTAAATCTAATACATATGTATTTTTTAATCCAAGTTAAATATAATAGAAATTTGTGGTTCCATGAAAAGGAACAAAAAAAAAAAAAAAAAAAAGAGGAAAACCTAGAGAAATGATGGAGAGAAGTCTAGTGAGATGAACAATACCAGATTGTGGAAGACCTCGGAAAAGTAAAGTCAGAAAATACTGAACTCTTGGGCAAATCATAAACCACTCTTTATTGCTGTTTAGTCATTTCTATCTTTCTATGTCCCCATTTGGCGTTTTCTTGGCAAAGACACTGGAGGGGTTTGCCATTTCCTTCGCCAGCTCATTTTACAAATGAGAAAACTGAAGTAAACAGAGCGAAATGACTTTCCCTTGATCACATACCTAGAAAGTGTCTGAGATCCATTTGAACTCAGGTCTCCTGACTCTAGAGCCAGTGTTCTATCTATTGAGTTACCCAGCTGCTTCATAAACCTCTCCAAGCCTCAGCTTTCTCTTCTGCAAAAGGAAGGCAGTGGCCTAGACTGTCTTGAAGATCCCATTCAACTCTAAAATTCTAGGATCTTCCATTGGTTAATTCTCTAAATGACTTGAATTTAGAAGATTTAATTTGTTCTCTCAGCATATACAAGATTCCTTTGATATTAAATGACAGAATCTGCTTTGCCTTCCAAACACATTAGCCTCCAGGATTCTTACTGACATCATAGTGATCCCCTTGGGCTCAATAATCTTCTGGACATGAAGACCTACTACTTTATCCCCCTTATGCCTACCCCCATCCCGATTCAAAACTGTAATTCTTTAGGAGAATCCTAGGCTCTGGGAATGATTTTTAACAGATCATAGCTCTGCAGTTCCTATTTACTGATCTGTATTAAGCAGTATAATACTCAAATGGCAGCTGCAATCATCCAACTGGCTTATTTGTATGCGTTTTGCATATGCTTTGCATTCTAATCAATTTGGTGCTAAATGCACAGAAATATTTGCCAAAAGGTGCCACTGCATCAGGATGAACTGACCCAAGCTGGAGCACCTCTTCGTTTGGCTTCATCTTCCTGAAATGGATCCTGAACATAACCTTTAGGAGTGGGAAGGATGAGTATCTTAAAAAAAAGTCTGCCCTTCAGCTCAGACAATAGGTCAGTGGACAGTGGAATTGAGTTCTCCATTCCCTTTATCTCTGCCAATTTTAGGGGAGATGGACATTTGGAGATGGGGAACAATGTCATTGGACCTCTAAACTGAAAGTTAAAGCCTCTACAAGTTAAATCAGACAAGTTCTGGAATGAAAAATCCAGTTAACATTTGATAAGAGGGCTGATAAAATGAGATTGAACCCAGTAAATATTTTCTATGAAGTCAGTGAATCCTTTCTTGGCAGACAGGAAGGGAGAATATTGTCTAACGGTATGAGTATCTCCCAAAAATGATTCCCTAAGCCTTTGTCCCCTGGAACATGTATATCACTCTCCCTCTGGGATTCTGTTGATGTTCTTCCCGATATTTAGAATGCTTTTCCTATCTAGAAAAATTAACATCAATATTTCATCTGAAAGAACAAAAGGTTAAGACTTTCAAAGGAACTAATGAAAAAAAAATCAAATCAAGGTGGCCTAGCTGTACCAGATCTAAAACTATATTATAAAGCAGTGATCACCAAAACCATTTGGTATTGCCTAAGAAATAGATTAGTTGATCAGTGGAATAGATTAGGTTCAAAGGACAAAATAGTTAATAACTTTAATAATCTAGTGTTTGACAAACCCAAAGACCCCAGCTTTTGGGATAAGAATTCACTGTTTGACAAAAACTGCTGGGAAAATTAGAAATTAGTATGGCAGAAACTAGGCATTGACCCACACTTAACACTGTACACCAAGATAAGGTCGAAATGGGTTCATGATCTAGGCATAAAGAATGAGATTATAAATAAATTAGAAGAACATGATAGTTTACCTCTCAGACTTGTGGAGAAGAAAGGAATTTGTGACCAAAGAAGAACTAGAGATCATTATTGATTGATTGAAAATTTTGATTACATTAAAATGAAAATCTTTTGTACAAACAAAACTAATGCAGACAAGATTAGAAGGGAAACAATAAGCTGGGAAACCAGTTTTACAAGGAAAGGTTCTGACAAAGGCCTCATTTCCAAAAAATATAGAGAATTGACTCTATAAGAAATCAAGCCATTCTCCAATTGATAAGTGATCAAAGGATATAAACAGACAATTTTCAGATGAAGAAATTGAAACTATTTCTAGCCACATGAAAAGCTGCTCTAAGTCATTATTAATCAGAGAAATGCAAATTAAGACAACTCTAAGATAACATTATACTCTCAGATTGGTTAGGATGACAGGAAAAGATAATGGTGAATGTTGGAGGGGGGATACATTGTTGATGGAATTGTAAATACATCCAGCCATTCTGGAGAGCGATTTGGAATTACGCTCAAAAAATTATCAAACTGTGCATACCCCTTGATCTAGCAGTGTTACTATTGGGCTTATATCCCAAAGAGATCTTAAAGAAGGGAAAGGGACCTGTATGTGCAAGAATGTTTGTGGCAGCCCTCTTTGTAGTGGCCAGAAACTGGAAACTGAGTGGATGTCCATCAGTTGGAGAATGGCTGAATAAATTGTGGTATATGAATATTATGGAATATTATTGTTTTCTAAGAAATGACCAGCAGGATGATTTCAGAAAGGTCTGTAGAGACTTACATGAACTGATGCTGAGTGAAAAGAGCAGGACCAGATCATTATATACTTTAACAACAATACTAATGATGATCAGTTCTGATGAACATGGCTCTCTTCAACTATAAGATGAACCAAATCAGTTCCATTTGTTCAATAATGAATAGAACCAGCTACACCCAGCAAAAGAACTCTGGGAAATGAGTGTGAACCACTACATAGCATTTCCAATCTCTCTGTTTTTGTCTGCTTGCATTTTTTATTTCCTTCACAGGTTAATTTTACATTATTTCAAAGTCCGATTCTTCTTGTGCAGCAAAATAATTATATGGATATGTATACCTATTTTGTATTTAACATATACTTTAACATATTTAATATGTATGGTCTACCTGACATCTGGGGGAGGAAGTGGGGGAAGCAGGGAGAAAATTGGAACAAAAGGTTTTGCAATTATCAATGCTGAAAAATTACCCATGCATATATCTTGTAAATAAAAAGCTATTAAAAAAAAAAAAAAAAAAAAAAAAAAAAGATAGATGCTTTTCCTCCCTCTCTATAGAATTCCTGCTCAGTCTTTTAAGTTTCCTTCTTGCTTTAATTTTTTTAATGAACAAAAATGTATTTTCTCTCCCTCCTAACCCACTCTACTAAGAAAACAAAAACAAATTCTCTTATGGGCCACATCCAAAAAAAAAAAAAAAATTACATTTCACTCTGTATCCTGAAACTCTCTCCTCTTGGTCAGGAGATAAGCAGTAGGTAGTATGCTTCATCATCAGTCTTATCTCCTTTGGGCTTAAACCCCAGGTTTAATGTTATTTCCTCCATGAAGCCTTCCTAAGTAACTTCTGCTTATAATGATTGTCCAGACCCCTCTATTAGAGTAATTTAGTTTACATCTCTCTCTTAAGTCAATGAACCATTAACTCTTTTGCCTTATGTAGCTTTCATTTCATTTCATTACAATTTCTTAAAATGTAGCTCCAGAAAATTAGGTTTTGATAAAGCCTTTTGGAATTCAAACGAAATCGCTTGACTGTTCCTTTAAACCCAAATCACCTTAGCTCTCGCTGACTGGCCCAAAATAGATCTGAGCTCAAGCCTCACTTTCTCATTGTTTGGGTTTTGATGACTTGGAGAAAGTATATAAATAGCAATTATTTCTGTTCAGAATAAAAATTTTGAAGGTCTTTCCCTACCAGATTAATTCTTTTGTGAAGGCAAACCAGACTATCTTTTATCTCAATTCTCACTTAGCCTTAAACTATTGAATAGGTGTGCCTCAAACTGAGACCTGGGGAAAACCTTAGCTTAAAAGGCCAAGATCTCCCATTGTATCTGGGACTATCACCAAACATCCAGACCTCTGTCTAGCCACTGGATTCCCCGATAATTCAGGAGAGAATGAGTGAAGCTGATGACTTTGCAGATCTCTAACTCATTTATATCCAAATTCACTTGAAAGAAATCACTCTCCTGATGTTATTGGTCTTCCAGTGTGAAGAATGAACATTACATTTATCTCTGCTTTTGTCTCATTCCTTGATAAGTAAACATAGTGAGGTTCAGAATCCAGTCAACCAAACTTTTATCTTACCTACCCCACAACCAACTATGCATTCAGTGAGCTCAAAAAGAAGTGATGCATTTAGCATCTTTTCAACTGTGTCCCTATCTATTCCGCTGTCCATCTTCTTGCTGTTGGTTGAGCAAAGAAGGAAACTGTTCCAACCCCTGGGTCTGAAAAATATCTGAGCCTCATGCTTATAAACAACCCCTTAAATCCCGGCTGGTATCATTAAGGGAAATAAAGTAAACTATCCTTTTCCCTTTCTTCACACAAACAAAGTTTACCCTTTTGTGTATTTTTCCATTTTCTAAAATTGTCCTGAATCTTGCTGAGTAGAAAGTGAGAGGTGATCCTACTCTTCCAAATATTCTAATGACTAGAGATATTCCACAGAGTTATCTCAGGAAATAGCTAGTTCTTCTTTCTGGAAATTTTCAAGAAAAAGCTGAATGACCACTTATATGTAATTTTGAAGGTTAATAATTTCTGGGGATTAATGTCAGGATTGATATGACCTCGATAGCTCCAGTATTATGTGCTTTGTAAACTGACTTCGCCCCTATTTAAAACTTGTGAGGGGATGCAGATAAGGAAAAAGAGAAGCCCACTGTGTTCAGCCCTACCCTGTATGCTTTCATGAATCCTTTCTAGGGAATCCAGACCACAGAATGAATGAAACCAGCTTAACTATGGGACTTAAGGATTGAGGGAGAGATTGTTGACAAAGAAACTTTCAAGTTTCTACTATATCTATGGGGAAACTGATGCCCAGAATAGTTCTGGATCTGCCTGAGGTATCCGGTCCAGGGAGCTAGTGACAATAGCCAGAAGAGGAGGGAGGGAGGGGGGACAATTGGAAATGGGCCAATGGCAGAGATAGCACCAAATGGGAGGAGGGGATAGGTGTTTACATCTGAAGCACCCAATTCTGAGGCTGGGCCAAGTGGGTCAGCTGATACTGCTGAGGCTGGATATCCAAGGCTCTGCAAGCAGCAGGCAGACTTGGTGTCTGATGGAGTTTCTGATAGAAGAGACACTGGACACCAGAGGTGGCTTGGGACTAGATTGGGAGGGGAGAGGTTTGGAGGAAAAAGAGAGGAGAATGATCATCTGGTCCAAGACCATGCACTATGGAGAACACACCCTATGGAAGTGGGAAGTAGAAAAGCAAGGGTAAGAGATCAGGACATGCAGGTCAGGCTGTCAAATGTGTGATTAACCTGAGTGGAAAAAACTAGAATCAACCCAAAATAATAGTAGTTTAGTGCAGTAACAATGATAATAATTGACATTAAATGGGATTTAACATACATCATTCCTTCTGAAACACTCCCAATTACCCTGATAAACAAGTAACATAATTATTGTACCCATTATATGGATGAGGAAACTAAAGCGCAGAAAGATGACTCTATTGAATGGCTAAACCAGGTCTTCCACCTTCTGGTCCACTTATCTTTCTAATACACCTGGGTCCCAGTCCTAAAACTGTCACTTCAGTCTCCTTATCTCTAAAAGGATTACCCTACCTACCTCAGAAGGTCATCCTGAGGATAAAATAGAATAGACATGGATGCAAAAGCACTTTCACATGAACTGATGCTGAATGAAATGACCAGGAACCAGAGATCATCATATACTTCAACAACAATACTATATGATGATCAATTCTGATGGACGTGGCCCTCTTCAACAATGAGATGAACCAAATCAGTTCCAATAGAGCAGTAATGAACTGAACCAGCTACACCCAGCAAAAGAACTATGGGAAATGAATGTGGGCCACAACAAAACATTTCCACTCCTTCTGTTATTGTGCGCTTGCATTTTTTATTTCCTTCTCAGGTTATTTTTAACCTTATTTCTAAGTACAATTTTTCTTGTGCAGCAAAATAACTGTTTGGATATGTATAAATATATTGTATTTAACTTATACTTTAACATATTTAACATGTATTGGTCTACCTGCCATCTAGGGGAGGGAATGGGGGGAAGGAGGGGAAAAGTTGGAACAGAAGGTTTTGCAGTTGTCAGTGCTGAAAAATTACCCATGCATGTATCTTGTAAATAAAAAAAGCACTTTCAAAACTATAAAGTGTAAAGAAAAATTATACTCTTCACTTTATCTCTGCTTCCTCACCTTTACAAGTTGTCTCCAAGAGTCTTACTGCACTTTAACGTTTTGTTTTGTTTTAAACCTAAAACATGGAGACAACCTATATAATGGAGGAGGAATTGCTCTAGATAATCTCTACTATTCTCTAATTCTATAAGATATTTATTCAACCACTATTCTATTCCTTGTACAGTGTTAGCTTGTGGGGAAGGAGGGAAGAGAGAAAAAGAAAAAGAAAACAATCCACAATCCCTGATGGCTCTTAATCCTTGGGGCAGGAAGATAGGAAAGAAATCTCAATATAGCTGTTGTCTGATGGGGGAGAGGACAGTTGCTCTGGGCTTTGGATTTCCTACTCACATTATCCAAAAATAAAAATAGCTCATAAGTCTGTTAGATTTTAAGGAGTTTATTGCAAGATCTTGCAATAGTTTGTAAAATAAGTAATGCAAATGCTATTCTCACTTCTGCTCCCTTTTACAGATGAGAAAATGTAGACTCACAGAATAATGTAACTTGATTAAGGTTAAAGCAGTAAATGCCATAGACAAGAACTAGGAGATTATTAGATTGTGAAGATGGAAGGACCTTAAAGATCATCAGGTCCAGAAAGCCTCCACTGGCTATTTCATTCTTGCATGATCCTTATCTCCTGTGAATTCCTATAGCATCTACCAGGTTATGATGTCTACAGCTTCTTTCTCCAACCATTGTAAACTCCTTCAGATCATTCCCCTCCTGTTTACTGAGAACTTTATGAATGATCTTCATAAAGTAGTTTCATTTGCATTCAATTCTTTGTGACCTCATTTAGGGTTTTCTTGGCAAGGATACCAGAATGGTTTGCCATTTCCTTCTCCAGCTCACTTTACAGAAAAGGAAACTGAGGCAAACAGGGTGAAGTGACTTGCCCACGGTCACAACAGATTCTGAGGCTCAGCTTGAACTTAGAAAGAGGAATGTTCCCAATTCCAGGCCCAATACTCTATCCACTTCGCCACCTATTATTTGACACGTGAAACCAAATTTCAACTCAGGTCTTCAGTCCAGCACTCTATCTACTGTATTATCTAGGCTGCTTCATTTCCACCATGCTTTTTGCGTTTCTTTGTTTCCCCAGAACTTAACACAGTAAGCTCTTAATAAATTAATTAAAGTACTAAATAAATTTAGAGGCAGCAAGGTGGTTCAGTGGATATAGCACCAAACCTAGAGTCAGGAAGACTTGACAAATTTGGCCTCAGACATTTAATAGCTGTGGGACTTCGAATGAGTCACTTAATAGCTGTTTGCCTTGATTTCCTCAGCTGTAAAATGGAGATAGTAATGTTGCCTATTTCCCAGGTTTATTGTGAGGAACAAATAAAATAATATTTGTAAAACACTTAAGATAGTGTTTAGCATATAGTAATATGCAAATAAATTATATATAAATGATAATTATTATTATTAAATGCTTGTTGACTGACTGATGATCCCAAGTATAGAATGAGTGGTTTCAATATACTACTCAACACGTTTAAAGACACATTGGGTTCTTCTTTCACCCACAGAAATTCTCCCCATCATGCCTTAGTTGACAGTCTCTATGTGTTGCATCCCCTTCCTTCCTCTGTCCCAAAATTGGTATCTGACTTTCTGGTGATGAACTTTCCTAATGAGCTTGGTTTGTCCTCCAGTCAATGGTGATGTCTATTTCAATATCCAGATTCAAAGTCTTCCAAGTTTGGAAGACTCCATAAACTCTTACATTTTGCTGGCATAACTCTTAGGCAGTGTTACCTCACACAACAAGGAGGTATCAAGGGACTTTACTGGAGGTTGTACACAACAGGTACTTAATAAGTTCTTATTGGCTGATCGTTCAGCTCCCTGTAAAGTTTTTCTGTGTACTTACTTCCTCCTTATCTCACCAACCTTACTTGTCTCTCTTTTCAATTATCAGACACTAAAGTTCTTTATAGAAGAATAAGGAAGATTTATACTTTAACATATTTAACATGTATTGGTCAACCTGCCATCTTGGGGGGGGGGAGGAGGGGAAAAATTAGAACAAAAGGTTTGGCAGTTATCAATGTTGTAAAATTACCCATGCAGGGGGCAGCTAGGTGGCTCAGTGGATAGAGCACCAGCCTTGAATTCAGGAGGACCCCGAGTTCAAATCTGGTCTCAGACACTTAACACTTCCTAGCTGTGTGACCCTGGGCAAGTCACTTAACCCCAGCCTCAGGGGGAAAATAAATAAATAAAAATAAAATTAAATTAAATTACCCATGCATATATCTGGTAAATAAAAACTATTAAAAAAAAAAAAAAAAAGAAGGAGGAGGAGGAAGGTAGAAATGAAGGTCACAAAAAAATTTCAATTGGTCAGTGTATAACAATATGAAGAGTCATAATTGAATATACAAGGATCCTACTTGCATATTATACAGAACCAGGAGAACTAAGGTACCATGCATTTATTTTGTTGTTGTTGTTGCTTTATGTTGTGTAGGTGTGTATATGTGTGGTACATACAGTGTTTATAAGTTTTTACTGATCTCTTGTTTTTAATATCACCTTCATTTCCAGCCTCTCTCAGAGAACCATTCTTGGTCAAAAAGAATTTAAAAATGTGTCAGTAGCACACTTTGGAGTCTACTTTGAATCCTTCTCCTTCTTTCCTATTTCCCCCTCCCCCAGCCAATCCATTAAAGCAAGAGCTTATTGAACTTGGAATTCTTCCTTTACAATGATTTGAATCCATTCCTTCTTTTTCATTGCTACTGCTACCACCTCATTCAAAATCTTCCCTTCATTTCCAGTTCATTAAAACTAATCCCCTACACCAACTGAGTCTGATGGGATATGCAACAGTCCATACCTATAGATCTCCACCTCTGCAAAGCATAGAGGGAGGGAACTGTGCAATTTTTTTAAATGTTTGAAAAGCAACATGGTGCAGTATATAGAAGATGGCCTTGGCATTAGAAAAGCTTGGATTAACATCCTGCCTCTAATACTAACAGTATCACATTGGGCAAATCACTTAACCTCTTAGTGCCCCAGACAATAAATTACAGAGCAATTGCTGATCTATATCATTGAAAGTAGTTTACATCTCCTGAGTTCCTACACACAAATGAAATCACAGGTCCAAACAACAATAATAAGAGGAATATTTCTTTTCATTCCCAAGTTTTAAAAAGACCCACGGTATGATAATATCAAATGTATTTAAAATGAAGAACTCAAAGGGATGTATGGTAAGCTCAGACAACCTTCCTAATCACTTTCCCCAAACCTCTTCAATTCTAACTTGTGGCTTTCCCCATCTTTTCTGTCTGCTTAAATGTCCTATTATTTTTTAGTCCTGTTAGTGATGTCTGATTCTTTGTCACTCATTTCCTTCTCCACCTCATTTTACAAATGAGAAAACTGAGGCAAACAGGGTTCAGTGACTTTCTCAGTTAGTAAATATCTAAGACTACATTTCAATCCAGGAAGATGAATCTTCCTCCTCTAGAGCCAGCATTCTATCTGCTATATTACCTACCTATCCCCTTATCCCACCAAACTCACCAAATCCAAACCTGAGCTTATCGTCTTCATCTGCCTCACATTCCCCATATTCCTATTTCTGTCAATGGCACACTTTGGAGTCTACTTTGAATCCTCCTCCTTCATTCCTATTTCCCCCCTCTCTCAGTCAATCCATTAAAGCAAAAGCTCATTGGACTTGGAATTCTCCCTTTATAATGTCTCAAATTCATTCTTTCTTTTTCATTGCTACTGCTACCACCTCATTCAAGATCTTCTTCCCTTCATTTCCAGGCTTCCCTATCTACAAAAAAATCTATTCTAAACATTTGGCCAAATTATCATTCTTCTCTTAGAATTTCATTCCCCATCTCAAGAGCCCCTAGTCATTGTCAGACCAAACCCATATGTCTCAATTAGACATGCAAAGTCCTCAATTCAGAACCAAGACAAGGAGTAAGCAAAGTAGACAGTTGCCTGGGGCAGAGAAACACACAAGGAAGAACATCAAGAGATATTATTTAATTATTCTTTTCATAAATGCACTCATTTATATTGCCAGAAAATTGTATTCTCTGTAGCCTAGAGTTGCTTAAGAATGATATGATGTGAAAAATAGAATGCTGGATTCAGAGTCTGAAGTCATTCAAATCCTGACTCTGCCTCTTCTACCCATGTGATCTTGGGCAAGTTCCTTCAATTCTCCATTCCTTGGTTTCCTTATCAGTCCTTAGTTTGGTTGGCCTCTGAAGTCCCTTCTGATAGTAAATCTATAATCTTACTGTGTCAAGTCTTATGTGGTGCAATAAAGGTTATATGGACCAAAGGATGTTGCTATATCTCAAAATTTCCCAGGAGCACAATGCCCTGTCCAAGGTCCTGCTTCTACCAATCAGTCCTACCTAACCTATCCAGCCACACTTTTAAAGTCCCATACTTTCCCCTTTTTCTCCCATCTTTCAGAACCCAACTTGAGTCTCATTGGATCATAGATTGAGAGCTGGAATTGGCTTCAGAGCCCATCTAGTCCAGTCCCCTAATTTTTATAAGATGAAGCAAATTTGGCCCAGAGAATTGCCATGACTTGTCCAAGGTCACACAGGTAGCGTCAGAGATAGTATTTAAAACCCTGTCTTCTGACTTGAGGGCCAGCACTCCATTCACTGTCCTTAATTTGCCTGTGATCTCATCCCACTCTGATCTTTCCCTATCTTTGAATTCCTATAGGCTTTGGAATCGTCGTGGTTAAAAGGCTAAAATTACCCCCCAAAAAAAAGTGACAGAGGGAGGAAGGGAGGGAGAAAGAGAAAAACTGAGAGAAATAAAGAGACAGAGAGTCAGATAAAGAAGAGAGAGAGAGAGAGAGAGAGAGAGAGAGAGAGAGAGAGAGAGAGAGAGAGAGAGAGAGAGAGAGAAGAGACAGAGACAGAGAAACAGAGACAAAGACAAGAAGACAGAGACAGAAACACTCAAAGACAGGATTTTTTCTAAAGAAAAAAATATTTAGGAATTAGAAGACTTGGCCTCAAACTGTATATAGTTCTATAGCTAATATAACCTTGGGCAAGTAACTTTACTTCTCCATATCTGGGGACAAAGAGACTTGCCCTCCATAGTGATATTACATGGTATAATAAAGAACTCTCTTTAAAGTAGCAGTCCTATGAAGTGAGCAAGTACAAATATCATTAAAATCCTCATTTTAGGGATGAGGAAATGAAAGATCTGAGATACTGAAGGACTTACTCTAAGGTAGCAAATGTCAGAGTCAGGATTTGAATTCTCATGTCTGGGAGATCCAAGCACAGACTAACTCTCCTTGGGCAACTACTTTCGCTACAGATTGAAAAACCCATGACAAATGACATTTACTACATTGGGGGGTGCTCATCTGTGATTTGTTTTGATCCACAAATGCCAGGCATACCTTTCTCACTTCTGGGCACGAACTGGAGTCCAAACTTTAATATCTCTTGGTCTCAAAGGCTTCTTCCTGCCATTCAAGAGAAAAGAGGGAGATCCATCAGAAGAAATTACCTGATGCGGCTTTCAGACACTTAATAATGGGTAAGTCACTTAACCCCAACTGCTTTGCAAAAAAATAAAAGACAGAAAGTCACTGAGGAGGAGATCTCAGGGAGCTTTCAGAGAAAAAAAGCCCTGCATTTGGAGTCAGAAGACCTGAATTCAAATCCTGGCTCTGGCACTTACTGCTTATGTGACCTTGGGCAAAATCAGTTTTCTTCTCTGGGTCTTTGCAGATGAACTCTGCTTCCAAGCCATACAAAATCATAGAATCTGAATCAGAAGGGGCTTTATGGGTTACTTGGTCCAACTTAGGTATGAACAGGAGTATCTTCTCCAACATCCCAGATGCATTCTCATCCAGTTATCTCTGGATTGTGTCTTCCTTAGGTAGCTGCTGCATCTAATTCTACCCTCTGGGGGCCAAGCAGAAACCATTTCTAAATCCTTATCTATATGACAGTCCTTCAAATACTGCAAGACAGCAGATAATGCCCCCCTCCCCCATTTTCTTTTCTTTAGGCTAAATATGAGCTGTCCTTTCAACCATGCAGGATGTTATTTCCCCAGGGCCCCTATGATATGTCACATGTAGTTACAATTGCATGACACATGCTCCAGGCACACCAGAATCATCCCTGAGTCCTGTTGGGGAGGGGGGGGAGGGGGAAGGATGCTAAGTCTGAGAAAGCAAATCAATTTTTTGTGGATCCTTCTCCTCCTCTGACATTTCTATACAGATGAAATCAGACTAAATTAGACATTCAGTGGCTGCCTTCATGGAGCAAAAGTTACTAAAGGGTAGAATTGAGCAATATTTAGAGAAGATATTGTTGTTAAGCCGTCAGTTCCATTGATTATACTTAAGCTTCACTACCTTCTTCTCGTACTCAGATTTTTTGCACTTAACTAGTCTCTTGGTAAGGAGGGACCTGATCCATCAGTCACTTTTCTGGATACCTAGGAAGATTCTGACACACTCTGCATGATAAAGGTACAGTTCGATGACACAGGACACTGTTTTTCTCCTACCAGCTGAATCCATAAATATAATAAGCATCTCTGACGCCTTACCACCTACCCATAGAAACAGATTCTGAGTTAAAAACCTTGCAAAAAGAGCAGGAAAACCCCCCAAAACCATGGCTGCGTCCTCCTTTTCCCTATCTCCTTTCTTTCCCCTCCCCACCCCCACCTCCCAATCAGGGACCCAAGCTTTCCAAGGCATCCATTTCCTGTCCTTTCCCCTGGGAGTAAAGACATATAACTCCATCAAATTGGAAGTAATATATTCAGCACTCTGCCCCTCCTTCACTGCCTAGGTGACACCTGGGACCCCTCTATCATCTCTCCATTCCAGACCAGGTATGCCCTGTAAGTCTTTGCTAAAGGTAGACATTAAGGGGATGGGAGTAAGGGGTAGCAATAAAATTATCAAGTCCCCAAAGCCATCACCATCTTTAGCAGGTAGCCCAGATAAGCTGCAGGTCCCTGGTTTACCCCTTCTCCCCCCCCCACCTACCCAGGGGGTCTTAGAACTAGGGTAAAAGCTGCTGGGTGTTCAAATATAATGGCTCTATACCACATTATCAAGAGTAAAGGGCCAAGTACATACCTTGGGACAGAAACAGTCAGTGAACCAGTCACCATTGGAGGTTCCAGAGAGGACGGTGGGGGCAGCTAGGAGAGAGGGAGATCCCAGTCCTGCACACGTCAGTCCTTCAAGTCCAGATGGCTTCCAGGGGGCAGGATGGCTCCCGTCTGCGCTCTCTCTCTCTCTCTCTCTCTCTCTCTCTCTCTCTCTCTCTCTCTCTCTCTCTCTCTCTCTCCTCTCTCTCTCTCTCTCTCTCTCTCTCTCTCTTTCTCTCTCTCTCTCTCTCTCTCTCTCTCTCTCTCTCTCTCTCTCTCTCTCTCTCTCTCTCTCTCTCTCTCTCTCCTTCCCTCGCTATTCCTCTCTCGCTCTCTCTTTCAGCTGGGTCTATCGGAAAGTGGAAGGTCAGCGCAGATGAGGAGGAAGAGGGAAGGGGGGGAGCAGTGTAAAAGATCAGCCTGCAGATTAGAGAAGCATTTTTAGCGAGCCAATAGGAGGCCAGGCTGCAGGGACAATGAGCTCCGTGACAGCACAAGGTGAAAACATGATTGCTGAAAAAGCAGTAAATAGGCTTAGGGCTTCGCGCCGCCCTGGCTGCCCAGGGACAGCGGTCCCCTGGATCCAGCCAGGCCTCCGGGGGACTGGGGGAAGAGAGTGCGGCTGCGTAGGAAGATATCTCTCTTTCCTTCTCTCCTTTCGCCTCCATTCCCTCCCTCCCCCTTCTTAATTTCCCTACTGCGTTCTCTGGGTTTCTCTCTCTCAGGGTCATTCCTTCTTCTTACATTTGTCTCTTAGGGATTTTCTCCCCTCGTCCGACACCTCTCCACCACCTCTCCTCGATCTCATCTTCCCCCATTGCCCTCTTTATTAGTCGTTCTTGCACTCCATGAAAGTCAATACTAGATGCAGAAGCACAATTGCAGGAGTGGGGGAATACGAACTTTAGGTAAGACAGCTCTTACTTTTTAATAGGGAATAAGACACATGTAAAATCCTCAATATTACACGATAAGTCATGAGAGTCAATCAATAAAGAAAGATACTATGCTAAGAACTGGTATAAAAAAATACTAGTTAAAATTTAAAGCATTGTTTTATATGTGAGTCCTTACTATATGATATAATGATCTGATGAACCCCATTTTTTTCTCCCACTTTAGGTCTTCTTGGGAACCTTAGAGTACAGTGGAGAATATAGTGGATTTGGGTCTAGGGAATGGCTGGCAT